>NC_084733.1:57673565-57731065 GCF_033978785.1 Entelurus aequoreus
GGACACGACGTCCACAGTTTCCAAAAACAATTTGAAATGTGGACTCGTCAGACCACAGAACACTTTTCCACTTTGTATCTGTCCATCTTAAATGAGCTCAGGCCCAGCGAAGCCGACGGCGTTTCTGGGTGTTGTTGATAAACGGTTTTCGCCTTGCATAGGAGAGTTTTAACTTGCACTTACCGATGTAGCCACCAACTGTGGTTACTAACAGTGGGTTTCTGAAGTGTTCCTGAGCCCATGTGGTGATATCCTTTACACACTGATGTCGCTTGTTGATGCAGTACAGCCTGAGGGATCGAAGGTCACGAGCTCAGCTGCTTACGTGCAGTGATTTCTCCAGATTCTCTGAACCCTTTGATGATATTACGGACCGTAGATGGTGAAATCCCTAAATTCCTTGCAATAGCTGGTTGAGAAAGGTTTTTCTTAAACTGTTCAACAATTTGCTCATGCATTTGTTGACAAAGTGGTGACCCTCGCCCCCATCCTTGTTTGTGAATGACTGAGCATTTCATGGAATCTACTTTTATACCCAATCATGGCACCCACCTGTTCCCAATTTGCCTGTTCACCTGTGGGATGTTCCAAATAAGTGTGTGATGAGCATTCCTCAACTTTATCAGTATTTATTGCCACCTTTCCCAACTTCTTTGTCACGTGTTGCTGGCATCAAATTCTAAAGTTAATGATTATTTGCAAAAAAAAAAAAGTTTATCAGTTTGAACATCAAATATGTTGTCTTTGTAGCATATTTAATTGAATATGGGTTGAAAATGATTTGCAAATTGTATTCCGTTTATATTTACATCTATTACAATTTCCCAACTCATATGGAAACGGGGTTTGTAAGACAAGCACATGTTGTTTTTTTTAATGCATTCTAACTTGTAAATAAACGCTAGCAAAAGTCAGCTAACAATGGAAGTAAAGGGAGTGACTTTATAAAGCGTTGTAAAAAAAAAAAGAAAATCCAAAAACCTCCATTATGATTTTATATACATGGTGTAAGTATTTATTAAATTTAATAACAGGCACATTCAGAATAACATGTAATATTTACATATTTTGGTCATTTTAAGCATATGGCGGAACATTACAATCACAACATTCACTTTTCACTTCAACAAGAACAACACTCATGGCAGACTTTGTGAGAGACAGCAACATTTACTTTTGGGACAAATTGTGACCCAGAAACTTATATTTCTGAGCCTGAATATAAGGAGGATGAGCAACAAGTTTTAGAAGCTGTGTGCTAAACACATCCGGCTTTAGTGAAACACTATCCATGCAGCACTGTTGCTAAGTGCTAAACAAGATATGCAAACATAATAAAACATCATTTACTGTACAATGTCTGCTCTCAGTGGGAAAAAAGTTGCTGCAAATGAGCGTCTTTCTCGCCAACTTTCACATCTAACTTGTATGTCAAAGTTGACCAACTTTTTGGTTTAGAGCTACAACCTTCTACTATCCAGGTGAGAGGCATGATTAATAATCTAGAATGCACTTTTACCATCTTATAGGCAATGCAGCAGCTCACTGGCTTAGTATGTCAATATAGCAGCATAAGCTAGTTAGCTCTCTGTGATCACAGTGCCGCTAAATATTGTTCCTTAATGTTAGTGCTTAGAATAACAATATCACTAATACTTGGTTAATATTCATGTCACAGGATTTAAATGTATTGTTGGCATTTTTCGATACTTTTTAGAGGGCTTTAAGGGCGGAATAGTGTACTCCCATTAACGGCATTGTTAGCTACCTCATACTGCCGAATATTAAAATTTAGAATGCTTAAAAAACACATGTGTGTTCTTGTCTTTTGTAAGTTATTGTGGCTCAATTTGCCTTCATTTTTTTTATGTTAATGTATTGTTATTTGATATATATTATTGTTTTAGTTGCTTAAGAGATATTCCTGGCTCTGAATTTGCTTATTGCTATTTTTATGTGTTTGTGCATTATTTGTTGCTGTCACCATTAAACAAACAGGTTACTCATCAGTTACTCAGTACTTGAGTAGTTTTTTCACAACATACTTTTTACTTTTACTCAAGTAAATATTTGTGTGACTACTCCTTACTTTTACTTAAGTAATAAATCTCTAAAGTAACAGTACTCTTACTTGAGTACAATTTCTGGCTACTCTACCCACCTCTGCTAGTTGACAGTATTGAGCTGCATAGCTTTCCTTATGCTTCCAACGCCTGTTAATTTTTTTATGCATTTCCCACTCTTTTAGTTTGACGACGCTGATGCTACCTTAGTTGTTCCTGATAAAATGACTCTTTGCCTGCACTTCGCCTACCCTCTCTGCATCTTGGGGTCCAGACCAAAAAAGCCAACATGTACCAAAACAGAAAATAAGACAAATACTGTACTGTAATACATGTAAGACATAAATAACAATGAATTTAAAATGTAATTTAGGGCAAAAATATAAACAATACATAGAATATTACAAAAAAATCAAAACTTGTCATGCAGTGAAGCCGCAATATTTGAAGAACAATGTGGCAAGGGGCGACTGTATTTTAAAATACAGGAAAAACACGCACTCTCCAAAAACTAAAATAAAGGAGGTGCACGGCAAAAAGTTTACTTAAAGAAAAAGCAAGGCCAGCAACACTCGTGTCCTAATAATTTTAATAGAAACTGCGCAGGCGCTACCAAACACAGACCGGTTTCAAAAATGTCTTCGTCAGTTTGCAATTTTCAACAGGAAGTGATGCACTTAAATAGTCACAGCTGTGGTCAATCAATTGACATAATAAATCAAGAACAACTTCACAAATGAAAGTGCACAAATAAACAGAACATTGTACACAATAAATCAAAGACTATGTACAGTATAATAGGAAAATAAAGCAATAACAAAATGTGTGGGCAACCATTGTAATAAAAGGAGACATAGCTCATCAGCACAGTGAAAAAATAAATAAAGCGCTACAATAGCTATAGCTCCCTCTATATAAATATATTATATAATACTAATAAAGTACCAAAATGAAGCACTTTTTGGTCTGCATTTTGTTTTTTTATTGGCCCTCAGCATATTCCAAAAAATTATTAATGACATATTAATATTACTAACTTGCCTTGCCGCCTATAGCACAAAGCTAAGATATTTATGTTTTGGATACACTGGATTGACAAATGTTAAAATGCTTTTGTTTTGATTTATTACTTCATTTATGACAATGTCAGCCATACAGTAAGCCATTACTATTTTTACTTAATATTTTTTCTGTCATTTCCAGCAGAATTATATCACACAGGGTATTCAACAAATAAAACATTCATTTGACTCATTTTGGCCTTGACAGTGTGTGTACAAGAAGGGTAGAAATGGTCTCATGTTGGCAAAAAATGCATCAAATCTCTGCACTGTATGTATTCTTTTCAATTAGTCATTTAATCTCCCAGCTAACACTTAGTGGCATGCTGTTTGAAGCTCTTCCCGAGATTATTTTTGCACGCACGTACACACATTTGATGCATATTTGATTATTCCAGCGAGACTTTCTAGGTCAGCGAGTCAACTCGCAAGTCATGGCAAGAGGAAGTGGTTGAAATCAAAAAAAGACACTCAAACTCAGCAAAAACGGTCAGATTTTGTGGTAGGATTCAATGTTTTGTAATTACTCCCAGAATACTCTCGTGAAGGAATGATATTTTAAATGTATGAATTCTGAATTATATGCACTATGTTTTCACATCAGTTCATGAGCCACTTTCTCCGGCGGCTGTGTTGACTGCACTACTAGTATACTAAATATTACAATGTTTTATGTAACAAGTGCAAAAATAAGTCATGAAAACAACAACATTAATATCCAACTACTCACCCTTTAAAGAAAATATTTTACAAGTGAAAAAGAAGTTAGCCATACATTCAATTGTAAAAAGAACATTGTGGACGTATCAACTGTTTGCTGCTTGAAGGACATTGTGAGACAGCAACAAGCCTACAGCGGGACGATTACTGTGTGTATCCACCACTGACTTTGTAGTCAACATTTCATTCATCTTTCATTAATAATTTCAACTTAGCCATTTTGGAGTTATTATGATATCAATGTACATCTAAGTGTATGGTTATCATCACACTTTCTCGCTGCCAACCTTCTATGGAGGCGTCATTAAAAAAATATATCCAAAAATATCCCAAAAGGACAAGGCAAAAGCAAAATAAACATATTTGCTCAGACAAACAAATCTTGAAATAGTTTATTATAGTTGATTTAGTTATTTAGGCCGCTTGCCCATATAACAAAAGAAGAAAAAATTAAAGCGATACTGTGACGCTTGGGTCGCATGATAGAGAAGATTGGTGCAGAAGGTAGCAGGAGACAGCGTGCAGGTATGAGATAAACAAAGACAAAAACACTAAGGCAGGCCCATGTGCAGCGAAGTGTGAGTCAAACAAACACTAATGCATTAGGGAATTAGGGCTGGGCGATATAGCCTTTTATTAATATCTCGATATTTTTAGGCCATGTCACGATACACGATATATATCTCGATATTTTGCCTTAGCCTTGAATGAACACTTGATGCATATAATCACAGCAGTATGATGATTCTATGTGTCTACATTAAAACATTCTTGTTCATACTGCATTAATATATGCTCATTTTAAACTTTCATGCAGAGAGGGAAATCACAACTAAGTCAATTTACCAAAACTGTATTTATTAAACAATTATTAAGCAGTGGCACAAACATTCATGTAATTTACAAAACAGAAAGTGCAAGATTGTCAGAGACATTTTAAAACAAGCTATTAGTGCACATTTGTGCATGATGTCACTAAAATGACATATCAAAACAATACTAAATTAAAGAGCACTTTTTGTACAGAACGCCACTACAATAGTTTAAAACAAATAAAGTGCACTTTTGTGCATGATGTCACACAAGATATTTCAATAACTGTCAAATAAAAATGAGCTGCATAATAGGAAATCAAATAGTGTATGTCCTTCGCTATGTGGTAGGTTATCTCATTCTGTTGGAGACTATTTTTTTCATACGGTGTTGATCTGGAAATGGTGGCTTGGGCATTTTGTGGGTGTGGCACTGAACGGAGATGTTGACATGCAGAGTTTCAAGCACTCTTCATTCTCCAGCGGCTGACTTTTCAAATGATGCTACACATTAGCAGTGCTGCTACTTTTTGTAGCAACGCTTTTGCCGCATACTTGACATATTACGGTTGTCTGTTCGACATCTTTGTGCTTGAAGCCAAACCACCGCCAGACGATGGACCCCCTGCTGTTTTTCTTGGAATTAATTATTCCTTCATTTGTTACCAGATTCGCTGGTGCGCTGGGAGACAAAATTAAACTGCTGCAGGACGCTCAAAAAAAAAGTGGAAATACTAAATAAGTGTGCAGGACAGGACCTCAACATTAACATGAAAAAAACCTAACAAACTCAAAATAAGGCACGGCCTGGTGTAACCAGCTGTGACAGATACAGTAGTAATAATATTAAAAACATGTGAACTATACACATAAAAATAAAGTATACATACAATACAAAATGTAAAATGTTAATAATGATAATAATGACATTTTTTTGTATATTATGATTATAATAACTTGGCTTTTGCCTGTCAGCGGTCACCACAGGAAGGCAATAGCGTTAATAGTTTTGGCCTATTTTTTATACCGGATCACCGTCCTGACACAACCCTGATTAGGAATCAAACTCCTTCCCTCTGCCATGAAAAGCAGAAGCATGTACCAATACACCGCCTGGGATAATAATAACAGCAATAATAGTAATAATGATATTGATGTAACTTATTTAGGGTAAGAAGCCATAATTGTGTGTGGGTGTTGATCATGACCCCATTGTGCCTCGCGGTATGAGGCAATAGAACTATATAATTTCCCTTCGCTCAAAAAACAATAATTATATTATTGTGGCAGAAAGATAATTCTGCAGTTCAGCAAAATATAATTATATCATAATGATCAAACATTACAATTAAACATAATGATACCCATAAAAAAGTATCAGACAACAACTTCTTCTTCTGGCTCTCGACGAAGGCGGTCGCCAACTTTTTCTCATCCTTCTCTTCCCTGCTTACTCTTGGTCTCCTTTAGTCTCAACTTTTTGAAGCCCTTACCTGCACCACTGTCCAAAATTTAAAAATGTCAATCAACAGATCTCTCAACATAATTGACGAGAGTTTCTGGACGAGAAACACAGTTTTGGGAGAAACTGTCTGTTCTGCCGGAACGTTTGCTGCTGGATACAGGATGGATGCGTGGGAGGGATGGAAAATAGTGTGCTTAGCTAATCTTTCTGTCAAAGAGGTATCAACCTGTTCAGAATTAAGTCAACAAAACATATGCTAATTGGAGTAAACAATGCCCTGGTGTATCCCCAAATTCAGAAGATGCTGGCAGCCCTTTCAAAGTACCCGAAAGCTGCCACAAATGATTGACGGGATGTGCAAAGCTGTGGGCACTCAGACTATGACGATTTCTGAACTGAATCACAAACTGGATAACATCTAGTCTGCAAGATGAAGTTATAATAAATTTGAGGACCAGAAATGGACGATTAAGAGTTTGCATTTGTTTTGAGTTGCTCAAACACAAACATTTAAATCCGGATTTCATTTTCCCGCTGGAACGGCTTGGCAAACTTGCTGCTACAAGACTCCGCTGGAGGACAGCAAAGCGAAAAAGCTCGAAATGATTCCCCCAACTTTCACAGCTCTGTTGTTTGTTGACTTTTCTTGGACTGACTAGTAGGGATGATGTTTGAAAACCGGTTCTCCCGATGCTTCCATAAGAAAAGAACCGATTCCATGGATTCGAATCCCTTTTTGAGAACCGATTCCCGTTATCGAAGCCGCTATACCGTATTTTCGCAACCATAGGGCGCACCGAAATAAAAGGCGCCATGTCAGTTACGGGTGCTATTATCTCAAGATGGCGGCGCCCTGCACGGCTGCGGCTTCAGAGGCTCATTGTAGAAATAGGACATTTTGGCAGATATTACGGTAAATTCTGTGAATTTCATGGCTGGCTTCCAGCGTGGACACATCCAGACAATTCTGGATGTGGAGAGATCGGGCCATTTTGGACCAAAAGATGCGTGTACGTTGGACCTCCTCGCTAGCATCGGAATTCTACTCCGGCTACATCCAGCGGTCCCCGCTGGTTAGTACCAGCGGGGACCGTCGGCGGAGGAGACGTAAACGGTGTGATCGGAAGCAGAAGCGGGGATGCAGAGCGGGGCTAACAACAAAGCTAAAGGCTAATCCTCACAGAACGGCGCTTCTTTCCATCCAGCTTTCAAATGTCCGCTCCCTAGAGAACAAACTGGACTACCTGAAGCTGGATTTATATGCAAGACGTGAGATGAGAGACTGCTGGACCATACGGGGTGACAAAACCCCATTAAATATCCTTTCTATTAATTTTCGTCGTCTAAACTGTCCTTGCGTGCGTCATTACGTCACGCGGTCACGTGACCTAACACGGCTATCAGACTAGCATAATACCCAGTAGTAGGGCTGCTACCGGTAAGAGCAAGAGGGACACGATGTGTGAGGTTGCTGCAGGTATGTGACTCGGTTTTACGCTTTAATTATTAACTAAGCCTTCTAAACTGAAATGTAATAATGTCGAACTGTAGGAGCCAACTACCGGAGCCTTGGGTCGTCGCAAGAGAGTGTTTGAGTGTGAATTATCTGCGAAATTGGTGAGTTGCATTTGTGTAGCTTTACGTAGCCTAGCCGCTGCATTCGTTTTGAATGGAGCTGTTAGCATCTACTTATATGCCGGGTTTCTCTGAATATAGTTAACCCAATGAATGAAACGTTATCACTGTCAACAATTGTCTGATTGTTCCTGGTTTGTTTTACTTGCTTGATGGTTATCAGTGCTATGCATCCAAGGCACTTTATGATGCAGTCCAATCAACCACTGTGTCTGCTATGCACCTGTCTATCTGTGGATGCAGTGTTTACATTTTGATACCATTAGAGAAATGAATATTTTGATCTAACAATTATTATATTATTTATTCTAATTGGATTTATGAATTATTTATTGTACAATATTAAGGAATATACTTTGCTATTTGAATACAGTAGTATTATTTAGTACAGTAGTATTTGAATGTATTTTCTTTTGTGTGCGCACTGGAATTTTGACTGGTTCTGCCCTTTTATACAGGCCAGGTTAGATGGCGAGCTTAGAGCCCTGAACTAGAGTCTGAAGCTTTATGCCTGGAACCGAACCACCTGAACTGAACTGAATCCACCCAACCGAGCCCCGGGCTGGTAGGAGGCTCCTCAGCAGCCGCCCTCTGTTTTTCCTTCTTTTTACCAAAACGCAACAAGTTCATTGCGGTCCTCCTGAGCATTCACTTTTCCCCCGTCCCTTCACTAAAACCCCTCTGGACACTGCCACCACAACGTGGACTTTGCAGGGCCCGTTTAATGAACTATGAATTCGGGTTGCGCTTATACCATCGTTAGTATAAAACAAGGACTGAATCAAGTATACTGATATTGTAAATACTGAACATTCTGTGAATTGATGAATATGTGAATGGCCATTCGAATGTACATGTTTAATGTTTGTTTGTTTATTTTTCCTATTATTCTTTAATATAATTTGGTACCACTTAAACTTAAAACCTATGTTCAGTCTTCATTACTCTCCATTCCTAGAGCCGAGTTTAGTTTCTTCTTATCTAGCCCAGACATATCATTCACTGTTTTACTTAGTACTTGTACAGTGCTTTATTAGAGTAACATACAGGTTACACATATTTCTCACAGAACCTTGGCTGAAACCATCCGTTCCGGATGAGGCGGTTAGCATCGAGGGGCTAACTATGTTTCGGTTGGACAGGAGCAGAACTCTCACTGGTAAATCCCGAGGCGGTGGTGTTTGTATATATATCAACAACTACTCGTGCAATAATGGGAAGATAGTCTCATGTCACTGCTCTCCCGATTTAGAAATATTAACTATAAAATGCAGGCCATTTTATTTACCCCCGGAATTCAGTGCTATGATCTTCACAGCAGTGTACATTCGTCCCAGTGCTAACACCAAAGAAGCTTTGAATGTTTTGTACTGCTCCATCAATTAACTGCAATCTACAAATCCAGAGGGAGTTTTCATTGTGCCAGGGGATTTTAATCAAGCTAACATAAAAACTGTGTTCCCTCATTTCCATCAATATGTGAATTTTGCAACCAGGGGTGGAAGCAAGCTGGACATGGTGTTCAGCAATATTAAACATGCGTGTAAATTAAAAACAGCTAAAGCTAACCTGAACTGTGCCATAAAGGTTGCAAAGTGTGCTCACAGTCAGAAAGTGCAGGACTTCTTCGAGAACCCCACAAACACTAGACGAATGTGGCAGGGCATACAGGTCATCACGGACTATAAAGCTGCCCCCCGTCCCTGTGACAACAGTATCAGCTTCCTAAATGACCTTAACAACTACTTTGCGAGGTTTGAGGCACTTAACACCACTCCGGTGAGAAAATCCATCCGCTGCCCTGATGAGCAGCCGCTCAACCTGGACATAGCGGATGTCCGGAAAACCCTGAGGAGAGTAAACCCCCGGAAAGCACCGGGACCTGATGACATTCCAGGCAAGGTGCTTAAGGGACGTGCAGACCAGCAGGCTGGGGTTCTCACAGACATCTTCAACATCTCGCTGACCCAGGCTGTGGTACCATCATGTTTTAAGACGGCCACAATCATTCCAGTACCAAAAAAACCCACAATCTCTTTCCTCAATGATTACCGCGCCGTTGCACTCACCCCCATCATAATGAAGTGCTTCGAGAGGCTGGTAAAGGAATATATTGTCTCCAGACTTCCCCCCACATTCGACCCATACCAGTTTGATATAGCCCTAACCGCTCCACAGAGGACGCCATCTCCTCTGCACTCCACCTGAGCTTAGAACATCTAGAAGGAAAGGACACACACATGCGGTTTTTGTTTCTGGACTTCAGCTCAGCATTCAACACCATCATCCTGCAGCACTCGGTGAGCAAACTGGCCCCCCTTGGATTCAGTACTCCCCTATGCAACTGGCTGCTTGACTTCCTCACAGACAGACCCCAGTCTGTGAGAGTGGGCAACAACACCTCCAGTGCCATCTCCCTGAGCACCGGGTCCCCCCAGGGCTGCGTCCTGAGTCCGCTGCTGTTCACGTTGATGACCCATGGCTGCTGCGCCAGGTCCACTACTAACCACATTGTGAAGTATGCGGACGACACGACAGTAGTGGGCCTCATCCGTGACAACAACGACATGGACTACAGGGAAGAGGTGAAACATCTGGTTGACTGGTGCAGAACCAACAACCTGGTCCTGAATGTCAACAAGACCAAGGAGATCATCGTTGACTTCAGGAAGCACCAGTCCAGCCATGCTCCACTCTTCATCAACGGCACAGCGGTGGAGATGGTAAGCAGCACCAAGTTCCTGGGGGTGCAGATAACTGACAATATAACCTGGTCCCTACACACCGGAGCTCTTGTAAAAAGAGCTCAGCAGCGCATGCACTTTTTGCGTTGGATGAAAAGAGCATAGCTCCCTCCCCCCATTCTCACCACATTCTACAGAGGCACTATAGAGAGCCTGCTGACCAACAGCATCTCTGTCTGGACTGGAGCCTGCAATGCCTCAGACTGGAAGTCTCTCCAGAGAGTGGTGAGGACGTCAGAAAAGATCATCAGGACTCCTCTTCCTCCTATCCAGGAGATAGCAAAAAGCCGCTGCCTGACCAGGGCTCAGAAAATCTGCAGACTCCTCCCACCCCCACCAAGGACTGTTTTCACTGCTGGACTCTAGAAAGAGGTTCCGCAGCCTCCGAAGCAGAACCTCCAGGTTCTGTAACAGCTTTTTCCGTCAGGCAGTAAGACTCTTGAACGCATCATAATTATCCCCTCAACTCCCCCCAAAATGGATTAACTCGCTGGAATAAAAAAGACAATAAAGCATACATCCATAAACATGGATGCATATGAAAAAGTGCAATATATTTATCTGTACAGTAACCTGTTTATTTATTGCTTTTTTATCCTGCACTACCATGAGCTAATGAACAAAATGTAGTTTTTATCTGTACTGTAAAGTTCAAATTTGAATGACAATAAAAAGGAAGTCTAGTCTAAAGTCTATTTCTGTATTTAACGCATAAATAAGGCGCAGCGTATTTTTGGGCGCAGGCATGGTTAAACATACGCTAGCTTAAAACATACGCTTGCATGCATGGACGCTGTTTTAAAAAAGCGACAGGAGCAAAGCTGAGTTCGGTTGTACTTTATTGAAGTATTTATCAATGTACTCACATTATTTTTTGATCAATCCTCATCCACAAATCCATCAAAGTCCTCATATTCTGTGTCCGAAATGAACAGCTGGGCAAGTTCTCCATCAAACACGCCAGATTCTCTCTCATAATTTTCAAAGTCAATCTCGTTGCTATGGGGCTCCTTGGAAAAGATGCCTGCTTTTGCGAAAGCTCGAACAACAGTGCAAGCAGACACGTTAGTTCAAGCATTCACGATCCATTCACAAATTGTAGCGTGATCGCCCAACGTTGCCTCCCAGTTTTCGTGAAGCTGTGTTCGTCTGTCATCCATCGCTCCCATGACACTCACAACGTCACTTTGAACGTCCTGTTCACACCCATGTCCAGCGGTTAGAGTTCCTCCGTCATGCCTTAATGATGGATCAACTTTCTATTAAATAACAAAGCCAAAAAAACAATAACTAGCTGAACTATCCTCATTGTATGCAACCACCTTGCCTACACACACACACTTTCACTAGCCCTGTAGTGCTGCTCAATTTGGAATCACAAAATTCCTTAACTTTAACAGCTAGGTTGCTACAATGATTACGAATAGAAAAAAAAATCAACTTTAACTTGTCGGTTAATCTTCGTTTTGTGCCGTTTACGAATGGGGGAAGGTGTGAGAAGGCAGTGTCGACAACGCTGTGGATACTTCCTGAATGTTTTGAACCATACATCGCTTGTCGCTTGCTGTCTTTGGACTCATATAGAGCTGGCAAAACTCGAAAAATGTTTTGAAAAGGCTAAAAAATACTTTAAAAGCACACAAAGTGCCGTAATAACTCCCGCCTGCAACACTGAGTTGACAAACAATGCTGTGAGACAAACAATACAAAACAAAACATTCAGACACAAAGACAAGGTTCGTACTCTGAAGAATGTGTTTTGTCAATCAAAAGTTTGTACAATAAGGTGTTCATAAATCAAGGTTTCACTATGAACATTATTTCATATTTTCAAAGATGTCATCTTTATCTTTGATGATGGTCAGGGCATTTGAGCCAAAGTTCTGCCAAGTTCTGTCTACATTGCTGCGTCCAATTTCGCGTCACTTTTCACAACCACCTATTCTGCCGCCGTACGTCACTAGTTCTCCTTATCTGTCTGTACAGTAATAATAATTTTTGGGAGTGCATAAAACATCGTAACACAAACTGGTGTAAAACTAAACGCCCTCTTAAAGCGAGACAAAGACCACTTTGGGTGTTAGGAGTTGAGTTTCTGGAGAGAACCTGTTCCTCCGTCTGGTGGTCCTATTGTAGATGCTGCGCAGCCTTCTGCTTGGGGTGGAAAGAGGGGGGTGGATCGAATAGAGAGGGTGTACAGCAGAGCTGGGAAAATATTTTGACGGGTGCCACATTGAGAGAAAAAAATGTGTCAGGGGGGCCAAGGTGCATGTGTGTATACCAGTGGCGTGCGGTGAGGTTCATGTCAGGTGAGGCACTGACTTCATCACAGTCAGATTTACAAACATATGAACCCTAAAGAGTATCTTATTCACCATTTGATTGGCAGCAGTTAACGGGTTATGTTTAAAAGCTCATACCAGCATTCTTCCCTGCATGGCACTCAGCATCAAGGGTTGGAATTGGGGGTTAAATCACCAAAAATTATTCCCAGGCACGGCGCCGCTGCTGCCCACTGCTCCCCTCACCTCCCAGGGGGTGAACAAGGGGATGGGTCAAATGCAAAGGACAAATTTCACCACACCGCACGCCGCGCGAGCATTGTTGTTTTTGCACTTTTTGGCTTCTTGTTAAGTGACTTTTTTTGGGTGGATTCGGTCTTGCACGTGGAGGGTTTGGGTGTGGGCTTTGGTTGGTGTGACGCTCCCGTCAGGCGGTGCATTCTGCGGCGGAGGTGCTTGGTACCAGGAGGCGGGGTTATGAGACGAGCCTCCAGTTTTATGATCGCTCAACACAAGAAATACGTTACACACATACAGTTGTTGACAAAATACACTGTACATTATATACCTCAGCTAACTAAACTATGGAAATGTATAATATAATTCATATAGCAATACGGTCTCACTGCACAGCAGGCCAGCAGTTAGCCGATCCATTGTGCACAATCCATATTGAGGCACAAATCAGTGACGTGCCTCAACTGGCTGCTGCACCACACCGTCTCTTCTCAGTATTTGAACGGCAAATGTGAAAATAAAAATAAAAATAATCTAAAACTGGTGAAAATAAATGGAAAATAACTTTAGTATAATCACTGGATACATATAACAATTTAATTTTTAATTTTTTATTTTATTTTATTTTTTTCTTTCCATGATGGCAGGTGCCTCTCCTGCCTCTAGTGACTGCACGCCACTGGTGTATACATGATATATACACATTTAGCTGTAAAAATCTGCAGTATAGTGTGTTTGGGTCCCTTTTTTTGAGGAACACTAATACCAAATGTCACAATGTCCGATAAAGTTCTAAAAAAGTTATGACAAACCACCTCAAACAAACGGAATGGGATTTTACAGTTTTTCACTTAATGAGACATCCAAAATGTACATGTAAATAAAGAAAGTGGGATTTACAATATTTACTGTGAACCATAAAACACTGAATATTAACAAAATATGAACATCGCTCCTCTTTTACTTCTCAGACCAGCTCCTCGACAGTTGTGTATCTTTTACAGTCAAGCAAAACACAAAAAAAAAAAAAAAAAAAAGAAAAATATGAATGCAAAATGTGATAAACAACTACAATATGATATATTATCACGTAAAAATCTGCTTCCGCATCGGTTTCTGACACATGCTTTTCGCTGGCTGCTCTGAAAACAAACCCTGCGCACTCTGGTTTGTTCCTAGTCTGAGCTGCTGTGACAAAGATTACCGTAATAACACCTAAAAGCGCAGATTTCGTCTATTGAAATACTTTCTATAGTTCAAGACTTACGGTAATTTAAAAACAGCACTGCACATCATAATGGCGGCTACAGTTTTAATGTTAAAGGTCTAAAAAAAATTATGTAGAACGTTTGGCGGGCCGGATTGAAAATCATAACGGGCCGCATGTGGCCCGCGGGCCGTATTTTGCCAGATATGGTGTACAGGGTGTGTGGGATCCTGGATGGTGCAGAGAGTCCTATTTAGTCTGTGGTAATGAAGAGGATTTCCCACCATCTTCTGAGCAGCTTTCACCATCCTTCAGCCGTGCAGCTGCAGCTCTCTTCAGCTCCTAAGGATGGAGTTTACTAGTCCGGCATGCCGCAGCTTCCTGAGGAAGTATAGCTGCTGGTTTGGGAGGAAATTGGGCTACAGGCCACTAAAAAAATATGTGTTGGGGGCCACAAATGGCCCCTAGGCTGCACTTTGATATTAACTGTCCTGCAGCAAAAGATCACAGCTTGTCAACTTGAGAAAGTCATGTCACTCTTTCCTGCAGCTTTTTCCACAACGTCGCTTCAGCTCATCTTTGAAGCACCTCACACATACACACACACACACACACGCACACACACACTCATGCACACTACGCACGCACACACTGTTATTTAGGCTCACACCAGAGCAACATCCCTGCCCTGTAGAGGCACACTGATAAGACGACTCGCCTTGTGGTTCCACTTATCACTTCTTAGCAACAAGGGAACGCTTAATATCAACTCTCTTGGTAAAGTACACACTGGACACTTTGTGTGTGCGTGTGTATGTACTTTTAGCTGCAGGCGCTTCTCAAACATGTGATACCATAAAAGCATCTTGGCGGCTCTCGGATAAGACGGGAGGCTTTTAATTGCTTTTAGACGTTCGACTGGGAAGGGCGATGTAATTTTCGTTGGCTAAGAATATGAAGCAAGGACAAGCAGATGATGGCGATAACATGGAAGCTTTGTGTTTGTCTGCCAGGTCAAAAATTATGACAACAATGTACGCTTTGCTGTGTATTACATACTCTCATTGTGTATTTTCATGACCTGCTATACATGACATGATCTTTATCCTTACAGAACACAGCTTGAATTTAAAAGGCTCTACCCGTGAGCTCTGGAGGTTTCAATACATAAATCTTTCCTGCTCTTGAGCCCAGCTTGGCGAGATAAAGGGCCGTCAACCACAAGGGGCTGAACTCAAGGGGTTGCACATTCATCTATCTAAGCACATATTAAAAAGTGTACATATGTGTATTCTCATTCAACTTCAATAGTGGTCACCCTAGTAGACGCCGTTTCTGTATTAACGCTCACTCATGCATATAATCACATTTCATAAAACACATATTAACGTTGTTTCCCTAGGGGAAACTGGGTAAAACACGGCCCATTGATAAAGCTTAACCTATTGGTCCTATAACATCATACAAGGTTAATATATTTCGCTTCTCTTTCTTCCCCCTCCATTTATCTGTTTTCTTGAGTAATTCAAGTTATCATTACATATATGTATTGTTGCATTTGAAACAATTGTATTGTTGATATTTGAGATAATTCTTATTATTATTCATTATCAATTATGCTATTTCTATTGGTATTTGTATTGCTCCATTTGTAGTGCAGTAATGTTCATTGTCATTTCTGTGTTATTAATATTTACTGCACTAACTGCTTCTTTGCTATCATTTTTCGTATCATATTTATACATATCATATTTGCTGATGTTGTTCTGTTGTTGTTTTTGTTGTTTCTCTGACTCTTGTCCCCACAATTTATTCTTTTTTTTTCTCTTTCTATGCTCTCCTTCTCCCGACCGGCAGCACCAAACATTAAATTACTCCATTTAATAAAGTCAAATACAAATAAGGCAACAAGAAAAGTTTCCCACATTTCTCTTTTGTAAAGTAAATCTGTACAGCCAATATAGGCATCTACATCAACAATATGATTTGCCTGAGTGGCTGGATAGGCCAAAAAAAATGAATTCACACTTTTGCTAAGTCATATCACCGAAAAGACACTGGCCAATCACAGAGCAGCACAGAAGAGGATTAGAGAAGAGGATTACAAACGTATAACCTCTTTTGAATTAGCTGCCTCGTCTCTTGAGAAAAACAGATGTGGCTGTGGGCAACCCATCAATCTATCCATTTACTATCGCTTGTCCCTTCCGGCGTCACGGTGAGGCTGAAACCTAGCCTACACAGAGAGACAAGAATTCTTATTCACACACTGGCATCAGTTCCCCTGATGTAATTTGTTAATAATATTATAAGATGGCAATAGCTGCATTGGAAGTATCATGAGTGATGAAAATCCAGCAGCTTTATTTACCTCTGCATGCACTTTGAAGCCGTTGGTGTGAAATGTTCCCATAGTGTTATCTGCAATGAGCTCTGAAGGGAGGAGAACTTGGTCTTTAATCTCTAACAAAGCTCACCAAGTCCTTGTCAATTTTAAGATTCACCATCTTGGATTTGTTTTACAGTGGGATTGTTTGAAGCAGAGCAATACAATTCCCTCAAGGCCACAAGTAGGACAAGCTCATTGATCGTCTAGTTCATTTCAAAATGTCTGTCTTCTCCTTCTCTACTGTTCCAAAGGGGGATGGGTTGTCCATGTCCAATCTGATTCCGGTTTCTATGGTAACTGCTCCTCTGCTGACATGTCTTGATGAGGCGGCATGGCTCGGTTGGTAGAGCGGCCGTGCCAGCAACTTAAGGGTTCCAGGTTCGGTCCCAGGTTCGATTACCGCTTCCACCATCCTGGTCACTGCCGTTGTGTCCTTGGGTAAGATACTCTACCCACCTGCTCCCAGTGCCACCCATACTGGTTTAAATGTAGCTTAAAGATGTAGATAATGGGTTTTACTATGTAAAGAACTTTGAGTCACTAGACAAAAAGCGCTATATACTGTAAATATATTTCACTTCACTTTTGCCGCTCACAAATACCTCACACCCTCAAGTCAGGGCTCTATTGTGTGTCCCTTTATATGTGTTACTTTAGAACTAACCATTTACTGTAATACCGAATCATATACTATAATAACTATATGATAGTTTGCATGCAGAAATATGATGGTAAGATCAATATACTAATTTATTAGGTGTATGTGTATGCTAGCAAAAATATTTAGTTAGCATTAAAAATATTTAAATACTACAGAACCGTTTGCTCCTCACTGCTATTGCAACATTGGTTCTGTTGAGGCTCTGTTGTGCAATATACTTATTAATATATGATTGGAATGTGCCAATCGATTGCCCACTAATTGGATTAATTTTGTATGAAAGTAAGATAAATGCCTTTTATTGACGATCACAAGCGCTGATCCCCTCTGAGTGACATTGTATGTATTGTTTATCCCCTGGCTTACAAGGGGCTAGCAGCTATTTATGTGTCTACAAAGTCCCCAAAGTTAATAATAATCACCTGTTTTACGACAAATAAACTGCATTTTTTTTTAGTATCTTAAGTACAATTATCAGGTGACACTATCACTGAAATGACAAGGCTAAACCCGTTACCCTCCAAAAACAAGCCAAGTGGAGGCATGCTAATAGCTAAGCTAACCACTAAGCTGGCTTTAAAGAAGTAAGTGCTTAGTAAACTAAAAACATCCCTAATAAATGACAATATGGTCTAAGAGAGGTACAATTTGCTTTTCACTTTCCCATACACGCCACACAATTATTCAAGTTACTGTATCATTATTATGATGAATCAAGTTATTTGTTGCTGGCTGCGTAACCCCCCAAAGTGCAGAGACGGCAGATGACATACAAGTAGAAAGTCTTTTTACTCGGTACCAAAATTGAGGACACACCAGTGTGACTACAGCAGTAGATCTCGGGCTAGCAAAAATAAGACAAAGAACAAGGCAGGGCGAGGCTTGACAAGATTAGATAAAACAAGATAGGATAAGCAAGGCTGAAACATAAGAAGGCACAAAACGATTATCGTAACAATGAACCAGCATCTAAACCCACTTGATTGGCAATTCAGGACAGGTGAGCTTCCTCATTGCTAACAAGGATCAGGTTTCAGAAGCAGTATGGAAGTCACAGAAAGACAGACCAAAACGAGAAAGAGGAACCAAAATCCTGTATCAGTATGTAAGACTTAGCTTGTTCCTGGTGTAGCTTATATCTCACTAAAAGAATGCACTGTGTATCCCATAACAACATGACCTCAGAGTATGTTAAGGTCATTTGCATAGTTCCACAAGGGTTGGGTCTTGGCCCTGTAATTTTCAGTATTAGTATGCTGCCGCTCGGCAGGGCCGGTTTTTGCTATAGGCAATATGGGCCCATGGCGCAATCTGTATGTAAATAGATCAAAACAAAGACTGCCGCTCATTTCCATTAGTGGCCCTTTTTATGTAGACAAGGCGGCACATTTGCCGGCCTGTCTTTCTAAAACGGAGGCATAATGTTCCCGCTGTTCCAAAAGTCGCCTCCCACCATCTCACCCACGGGCCGGCACATTTCCGCCTCGGTTTTTTATCGAACTCGAGGCGGAAATAAGTGTACCCTCCGAGGCGGAAAAATGGCGGGCCAAAACAGACCCCCAATTTGCCGCACTCTGTATAAAAACGATGACCGAGCTGCCAAAAGTATGGGCAAATTGGTGGTCTGTATAAAATCTGGTTGTGTGTGTGAGAAGAGGCAGGGGGGAAATGTGGAGAGATAGACTGATCCCAGGCCCGTGAGGCCACGCAACACAAACTGCTTTCAAATAAATGGTATTTCATTCCTGAAATTAAAGTACACCCACATACCTACATGTAACTAATTGGGTTGTGCGAAAATGAAGGGGGAAAAGTCTGTTACGTGACTCCGGTTGATTGACGGGCGAATGCAGTATTGACCATCGGTCATGAAAAAGTTAATGATGTCGAGTCTTCATCTTCCTCATGGATCAAAGTAAAAGACCAAAGAAATCATCAGGTTCCCAGTTTTAAAAAAGATGGGGTTGGGGGTTCGCCCAGAGCGTAAATCTAGCCAGGACCGCCTCTGCCGCTAGACGACCGCATAGGCAAATACGGTGTTAGCTGTCACTGTTATGCTGCTGACAGCCAACTCTACATGCCCCTAAAGCTGACCAACACGCCAGATTGTAGTCACCTGGTGGCGTCTCTAAATTAAATCAAACAATGGATGTCCAGCAACTTTTTGCATCTCAACGGAAATGTTGATCATCGGTCTTGCTAGACACCGGTTCTTGTTTGCGGATACCACCTTAAATTTCGAGAATAAAACAACTGTCCAACGCGACTCTGTGTAAAATCTCAGTATTATCTTCGACCAAACTCTCTCATTTGAGTCACACATTAAGAGTGATACTAAAACAGTATGATGCAATGGCACCGGCTCAAACTCACAAAAACACACAGTATGATGCTAGAATAAAACATTTTAACACACTTAGCACACAATTAACACAGCAACTGCAGAGCAGACAACTTTTTGACTTGGGCGTCGCATTGGGTTAAAACAATTTGGCCGGGGGCCGTGCTGTATATATATAGATATATATATATTCCTCGCGCACTAATTGACTGAAAGAGCGCGCACTTGCTGCGTGCTCGCCTGATGATGCAGCGCGAGCGCACTGATGTCACATTATCGATGGGAAAATGCATTTTTAGACAAAATGATATACCTGAGCGGCTAGGAGACACAGAGAGTAACAAGCGGTGGAAAATGCCAAAGGACAGATTTTTAAAAAATAATAATAAAACATAATAATAACATTTATATTTTTTTTTTTTTACTTGGGACTTCCCGCTGGCCGGATTTTGGGGACCCCTGCACTAGACAGTATATCTTACCTTTACTTGTAAATGAAGTCATCCGCCTTTCCTTCTGGACGAAGATCTCTATGACTTTGTTGTAGAAGTCCTCCTTTTTCTCTTTTTCTTTGAGTTTTAAAAGTGTCTCTTTCTCAATTGATATAATTACCATGAAATGCAAGCTCCTGTTTCCCCAAAAAGCAAGTGGCATTTATCAGGTCTTTAATATCTCACCATGTTCCTTTACATTGGCATTGTGGATGCTGATATTTAGTCTCCGTTGTTCATTTAGAGCCAGATCAGTACGTGATATTCCAAACGTTTTTAAATAAATCTGACAATGAATGTGGGCAGATGAGCTTTCATGTTTTTCGAGGCTTCTTGGCAGGTTTTTCAGATCCATCCTATCCATCCATTTCTACCACTTGTCCCTCTCGGGGTTGCGGGGGGTGCTGGAGCCTATCTCAGCTGCATTCAGGCGGAAGGCAGGGTACACCCTGGAAAAGTCGCCACCTCAGTATAGCCCATTTGGGTCCAAACACGGTCACTTGTGAATAAAAGGCAGGGAAAGCAATAAAGACGTGTTTTATAGCACAGCCACAAAGCCATTCTTTTCGAATCCTTTTTAAATGAACTGTCCTCGGACCACACACGTTTGAATCAAATCTGGCAGCTCTGGCGTTGGTCTCCCAGTATTAATGACTTCTTGCTTTGATTGAAAGTCCATTCTTGAAAAAAATTCTTATTTTAGAAATCAAATACTCCATTTTTAGGGCAAAAAAGCATCACAGATTACGGGAAGCGTTGCAGTTGTTGTCTGTTGTTTTCTTCTTCTACTTCTTAAGGGTTAACCGGCGTTGGCAGTTCATGAACTTTTGATATATAGCCCCCTACTTTGAGTCAGAGGTACTTGCTGCCTAGTGGCCTGCCTTTCCCTCGCCTTTTCCCGTGGCAACAAGCATGCGCCTCCTCACACGCACACACTCAATACACTTTGTGTGTAGCCATGGAGGCACCACCTGTGTCTGCCTCACTTATCGTCTGCCTTGTTATTTTGATCAAGAAACACGGAATTTCCGCAATTTGGGCCATGAAAATTATCAAAATATACAGGAACCACACCAAAATCACACAGAAAGCATAGATCAAAAAATAAATATTAAAACGTATTTTATTGTATTACTTCGTTTTTGAACATCTCATGGTTAAGCCTTTACTCTCCTGGTGGCAAGGTGAGGCACTGCCTCACTTGCCTCCCCTGACAGCACGTCACCGGTACAAAATGCGGCTGCTAGACTTTTGACAAGAACAAGAAAGTTTGTTCATATTACACCTATACTGGCTCACCTGCACTGGTTTCTTGTGCACTTCAGATGCGATTTTAAGGTTTTCCTACTCATGTATAAAATACTAAACATTTAGCACCATCTTATCTTGGTGTTTGTATTGTACCATTAAGATTAAGATTAAGATTAAAGTACCAATGATTGTCACACACACACTAGATGTGGTGAAATTTGTCCTCTGCATTTGACCCATCCCCTTGGGGAGCAGTGGGCAGCAGCGGCGCCGCGCCCAGGAATCATTTTGGTGATTTAACCCCCAACTCCAACCCTTGATGCTGAGTGCCAAGCAGGGAGGCATTGGGTCCCATTTTTATAGTCTTTGGTATGACTCGGCTGGGATTGGAACTCCAACCTACCGATCTCAGGGCGGACACTCTATGTCCCGACCAGAAATCTACGTTCCAAGAGTGATTCCCAGAGCCCCCAAAAAAGTCTGCAGGCTCTAAACCAGACCTGGGCATTCTACGGCCTGCAGGCCCTTTGTGCGTCCCTGTCCGGCCAGCGTGAGGCCAATCATAAATTACAAAATACAATTTAAAAAGTATCAATGTCGAGTGTGCAATACAACGGTGCTGCTTTTGTTTTGAAAAGTGTTATTTGTATTACTTCCGTGTGGATATATGCTCTTGCGTGATTGTGAGTGAATGTGAACAGCGGCAATCACAAATTACAAAATAAATTTAAAAAAACATCTATGTCGTGCGTGCAATACAACTGTGCTGATTTTATTTTGAAAAGTGTTATTTATGGGCGTATGTCCATGTGTAACCTGTGAGTGAAGGTGCACAGCGGCAAGTGATGCATGGTTACCCCCGAGACGCTAAAAAAAGAAAAGTTGATGACGAATACCGTGTTTTGAACAAGACATGGATTGCCAAGTATTTCTTTACAGAAATTAAAGGTAAAGCCGTGTGCTTAATTTGTGGTATACAGGTTGCTGTGTTTAAAGAATATAATTTGAATCGCCACTATACGACGAAGCACGAGAAAAAATACTGGAATCTGTCTGATGAAGCGCGCACAAGGGAGGCTGATGCGTTGATGGTAAAACTGCAAACCCAACAAGGACTTTTTGCCAAATTTCACACCCCCAGAGATGCAGCTGTCAGGACAAGTGTTGTCATTCTCACAAAATCGCCAGAAAAAGTAAGCCGTTTTCTGACGGAGAGTTTATTAAGGAGTGCTTATTGGACTCTGTTGCGCTGATATGTCCGGGGAAGAGGGGCGCATTTGAGAACGTGTCACTCTCCCGACGCACTGTAACGAGGCGGGTTGACACCATCACTGGAAACTTGGAGCTTCAGCTGAAGAACAGAACGGCCGACTTTGACTGTTTTTCGCTGGCTTTGGATGAGAGCTGCGATGTACGTGACACCGCCCAGCTGCTCATCTTCTTACGTGGGATAACTGCAGACTTTAAAATCACGGAGGAGCTGACAGCCATGCAGTCAATTAAAGAGACAACCACAGGTTGTTCACATAGGTAAATGCGTGTTTGGACATGTTAGGACTGAAATGGGACAAGCTGGCAGGTGTGACAACAGGTGGTTGTCCAAATCTGACGGGGAAAAATGTTGGACATTTAAAGAGGATGCAGGATAAAGTGACAGAAATTGACATTTTTGCATTGAATTATACATCAGGAAGTGTTGTGTAAGACAGTGTTAAAAATAAAACCACCAAAAGCAATCTGCTTTTGTATAAAGTTAAGTTAGGTTGAATGAAATTATTATTATTATTATTATTATTATTATTATTATTATTATTTATCTTACGGTATATCAAAAATAATTTGAGCAAAATGTAATTGATATATTGTCGGTGTGGCCCTCCAGCAGTGCTCGGGTTGCTCATGCGGCCCCCAGTAAAAATTAATTGCCCACCCTGCGCTAGACCGTTTTCTATTCAGGTTCCAGTACTCTGGAATGTCCTACAGTTAGAGATGCTTACCTCAGAGGAAGCATTTAAGTCTCATCTTAAAACTCATTTGTATACTCCAACTTTTAAATAGACTCCTTTGTAGAGCTGTTGACTTGCCGCTTGTCTTTTCTGCTCTGTCCCCCTCTCCTGAGTGGACGTGGTCACGGATAATCTTTGGGAATGTATTAGTCTGGAAGAAGCGCTAGCTGTTCCCAGGTTGGTCCACTCTTTTATGCATCAGCTAGTGACATCTCTGCATTGCCAAATTTTCTACATGCAAGAAGATCCCCAACAACAGTGGTCCCCAACCTTTTTGTAGCTGCGGACCGGTCAACGCTTGAAAATGTGTCCCACGGACCGGGGGGGGTTATTATTTTTATTTGTATTTGGGGTTTTTTTGATAAAGAAATACAATCATGTGTGCTTACGGACTGTATCCATGCAGACTGTATTGATCTATATTGATATATAATGTATATATTGTGTTTTTTATGTTGATTTAATAAAAAAATAATTTCATAAATAATATTTTTTTTATTTCTTGTGCGGCCCGGTACCAATCTGTACCGGTTCGCGGCCCGGGTTGGGGACCACTGCCCTACAACACTGGACTTTCACATTATCTATTAATGTAATAATTCAATAGCTCTACCCACTCTGCATCCATTGCAACCAGTCACCCAGGAACCCCAAGGTTTCTTCTTTTTCCCAGCTTCGACTTTTTAAGTTTTTCCTTGCACGAATGTGGGTTCAGATCACGGAGTGTCATTGTGGTTTGTGGAACCCTTTGAAGCACTCGTGATTCAGGACTGTATAGATACATTGTGACTTATTGATTGATTAAAGATTAGTAAATTGGATAGGAAGAAAAACCATCCATTTACTACCGCTTGTCCATTTTGTGGCCAAAATATAATGTATTTTGAAATTTTGGAAATGATTAGAAAATGTCCTCTTTGTAGATTTGGTAAATACAAACCCAGTTTCCATATGAGTTGGGAAATTGTGCTAGATGTAAATATAAACGGAATACAATGATTTGCAAATCATTT
The DNA here is from genome assembly GCF_033978785.1 of Entelurus aequoreus. Lineage (NCBI taxonomy): Eukaryota > Metazoa > Chordata > Actinopteri > Syngnathiformes > Syngnathidae > Entelurus > Entelurus aequoreus. The sequence goes on from NC_084733.1 coordinate 57,697,944, forward strand.
TCAACCCATATTCAGTTGAATATGCTACAAAGACAACATATTTGATGTTCAAACTGATAAACATTTTTTTTTTTTGCAAATAATCATTAACTTTAGAATTTGATGCCAGCAACACATGACATAGAAATTGGGAAAGGTGGCGATAAATACTGATAAAGTTGAGGAATGCTCATCAAACACTTATTTGGAACATCCCACAGGTGAACAGGCAAATTGGGAACAGGTGGGTACCATGATTGGGTATAAAAGTAGATTCCGTGAAATGCTCAGTCATTCACAAACAAGAATGGGGCAAAGGTCACCACTTTGTCAACAAATGCGTGAGCAAATTGTTGAACAGTTTAAGAAAAACCTTTCTCAACCAGCTATTGCAAGGAATTTAGGGATTTCACCATCTACGGTCCGTAATATCATCAAAGGGTTCAGAGAATCTGGAGAAATCACTGCAAGTAAGCAGCTAAGCCCGTGACCTTCGATCCCTCAGGCTGTACTGCATCAACAAGCGACATCAGTGTGTAAAGGATATCACCACATGGGCTCAGGAACACTTCAGAAACCCACTGTCAGTAACTACAGTTGGTCGCTACATCTGTAAGTGCAAGTTAAAACTCTCCTATGCAAGGCGAAAACCGTTTATCAACAACACTCAGAAACGCAGTCGGCTTCGCTGGGCCAGAGCTCATCTAAGATGGACTGATGCAAAGTGGAAAAGTGTTCTGTGGTCTGACGAGTCCACATTTCAAATTGTTTTTGGAAACTGTGGACATCGTGTCCTCCGGACCAAAGAGGAAAAGAACCATCCGGATTGTTATAGGCGCAAAGTTGAAAAGCCAGCATCTGTGATGGTATGGGGGTGTATGAGTGCCCAAGACATGGGTAACTTACACATCTGTGAAGGCGCCATTAATGCTGAAAGGTACATACAGGTTTTGGAGCAACATATGTTGCCATCCAAGCAATGTTACAATGGACGCCCCTGCTTATTTCAGCAAGACAATGCCAAGCCACGTGTTACATCATCGTGGCTTCATAGTAAAAGAGTGCGGGTACTAGACTGGCCTGCCTGTAGTCCAGACCTACTGCCATTGGAAATGTGTGGCGCATTATGAAGCCTAAAATACCACAACGGAGACCCCCGGACTGTTGAACAACTTAAGCTCTACATCAAGCAAGAATGGGAAAGAATTCCACCTGAGAAGCTTAAAAAATGTGTTTCCTCAGTTCCCAAACTTTTATTGAGTGTTGTTAAAAGGAAAGGCCATGTAACACAGTGGTGAACAGGCCCTTTCCCAACTACTTTGGCACGTGTTGCAGCCATGAAATTCTAAGTTAATTATTATTTGCAAAAAAATAAATAAAGCTTATGAGTTTGAACATCAAATATCTTGTCTTTGTAGTGCATTCAATTGAATATGGGTTGAAAAGGATTTGCAAATCATTGTATTCCGTTTATATTTACATCTAACACAATTTCCCAACTCATATGGAAACAGGGTTTGTAGGTAAGGTATAATATATGTGAGGTACTTTATAGTAAATGTCAGTTTTAGCTCTCAAAAATCAACAGGTACACTTAGGCCACATATTTGTTAAATGATCTTATATTGTTGTTGTTGTTGTAAGCTAACAGAGTAAAACAGATGTATAATACTGTACATAGTAAAGGCCAGTGGTTCTCAAACTTTTTTCACCAAGTGTTACTTCAGAAAACATGCTTTTCAAGTACCACAATAAACAATAAAATACAGTAGCGTAGTTGGCCTAAGTATTAATTTAAAATAATGCAAAGGTTTTATTTACCAAGTATATTTAATATTGTTGGCCACTGTAACAATACACACAATGCACAAACATCATCATCAATGATTCTCCATATACAGTACAAAGACATGCACCTGGGGATAGGTTGATTGGCAACACTAAATTGGCCCTAGTGTGTGAATGTGAGTGTGAATGTTGTCTGTCTATCTGTGTTGGCCCTGCAATGAGGTGGCGACTTGTCCAGGGTTTACCCCGCCTTCCGCCCATGTGCAGCTGAGATAGGCTCCAGCGACCCCCGCGACCCCGAAAGGAACAAGCGGTAGAAAATGGATGGATGGATTTGCAGACTTCTTTGGCGTACCACTAAATGGAGCCCACATACCGTGCCACAGTTTGAGAATCACTGGTATAGGCTATATGTGTTAGCTAGTAAGCTAATGCAAGCTAACTTACGAGCACAAACAAAGCCCTCCTGTCACAAATCCTTTAAATAATTAAATGCCCTTGGCTACCATTTTAGGAAATGTGCATCTAGCGACAGATTTTCTGGACACTTGGAGCACGTTGAGGTTGCTTGTACATGTAATTGTTCCAAATGAGCCCCACTGTGGTAAACAAAGCTTGGTTCCTGCTTGTGCTGCATCTCCACTTAGGTTATGAAATATTTAGCTGGCCATTATCTAAAGAGCGTTGTGTATTGTTGAGTGCACGGCAAAGACAAAAGCATTGATTAGCAGCCTATTAGAAGACTTACTGATGCATCAAAAAGAGCACAAAGTCATATTATACTTCCGCTATTTCAGTGACAGCAATGCTTCTACAGTGTTATGGTGTGTGGTCTCCCTAGGAAGGTTCTAGACTGATGGATGGAGTCAGGACACCTCATTTAAAGCCAGCAGCATCCATCCTGCCTCCATGAATCCACAAACAGCAGACAGCCTCATCTCAACAGATGGTAAATATTGATCATCATGTCACATTACAGCTTTTCAAATCACAGCACTAGAATTGCATTGTTGTTCATTCTGTGGATCAATTTCAATGAAGCATTCTTATTAATAAGATAATCGACTATTATTTATGTTTTTCTCTGTGTTATGTGCATGTTTTGTTTATTGCAACCGCAGGAGGGTGCACATTACCAATATAATTATTAGCGTTCGTCTTTTAGCTTTGTAGAGGAAGCACGTCGTTCGCAACAATATTTTAATTTTACATGTATCTTTATCATAACTATAAAAGCTGATAATGGAGATGAGTTCAAAGTGTTAAATATCTCAACAATGACAGTAACTTAAAGGCCTACTGAAAGCCACTACTACCGACCACGCAGTCTGATAGTTTATATATCAATGATGAAATCTTAACATTATAACACATGCCAATACAGCCGGGTTAACTTATAAAGTGACATTTTAAATTTGCCGCTAAACTTCCGGTTCGAAACGCCTCTGAGGATGACGTATGCGCGTGACGTAGCCCGGGGAACAGAGGTATGCCTTCCCCATTGAATACAATACAAAAAAACTCTGTTTTCATTTCATAATTCCACAGTATTCTGGACATCTGTGTTCGTGAATCTGTTGCAATTATGTTCATTGCATTATGGAGAAAGAAGCTGAGCAAGCAAAGAAGAAAGTTGTCGGTGCAAAACGGACGTATTTTTCGAACGAAGTCAGCAACAACAGTACACAGCCGGCGCTTCTTTGTTTACATTCCCGAAAGATGCAGTCAAGATGGAAGAACTCGGATAACAGAGACTCTAACCAGGAGGACTTTTGACTTCGATACACAGACGCCTGTAGAGAACTGGGACAACACAGACTCTTACCAGGATTACTTTGATTTGGATGACAAAGACGCAGACGTGCTACCGTGAGTATGCAGCTTTGGCTTCTAAACATTTGATCGCTTGACCGTATGTGCGCAACTTTTTTTTTGCGTATGTACGTAACTTTTTTTAAATATATAAGCTTTATGAACCTTGGGTTAGGTGAACAGTCTTTTGGGCTGAGTGATTGTGTGTGTTGATCAGGTGTTTGAATTGTATTGGCGTGTTCTATGGAGCTAGGAGCTAGCATAGGAGCTAGGAGTTAGCATAACAAAGACGTAGGTGTTTTTATGCAGGATTAATTTGTGTCATATTAAATATAAGCCTGGTTGTGTTGTGGCTAATAGAGTATATATATGTCTTGTGTTTATTTACTGTTTTAGTCATTCCCAGCTGAATACCAGGTACCGTGAGTATGCAGCTTTGGCTTCTAAACATTTGATAGCTTGACCGTATGTGCGCATCACATACGTAACTTTTTAAAAATATATAAGCTTTATGAACCTTGGGTTAGGTGAACTGTCTTTTGGGCTGAGTGATTGTGTGTGTTGATCAGGTGTTTGAATTGTATTGGCGTGTTCTATGGAGCTAGGAGCTAGCAGAGGAGCTAGGAGCTAGCATAACAAACACGTAGGTGTTTTTATGTAGGATTAATTTGTGGCATATTAAATATAAGCCTGGTTGTGTTGTGGCTAATAGAGTATATATATGTCTTGTGTTTATTTACTGTTGTAGTCATTCCCAGCTGAATATCAGGTCACCCCCGGCTCTCACAGCATCTTCCCTATCTGAATAGCTTCAACTCCCCACTAGTCCTTCACTTGCACTTTACTCATCCACAAATCTTTCATCCTCGCTCAAATTAATGGGGAAATTGCCGCTTTCTCGGTCCGAATCTCTCTCACTTCATGCGGCCATCATTGTAAACAATAGGGAACTTTGCGTATATGTTCAATTGACTACGTCACGCTACTTCCGGTAGGGGCAAGCCTTTTTTTACCAGATACCAAAAGTTGTGATCTTTATCGTCGTTGTTCTATACTAAATCCTTTCAGCAAAAATATGGCAATATCGCGAAATGATCAAGTATGACACATAGAATAGATCTGCTATCCCCGTTTAAATAAAAAAAATTCATTTCAGTAGGCCTTTAACTTTTGGGTCTTAGCTCAATAAGCTAGTTTTTGTATAGCTCAATACTGTTATCATGTGGTGGTTTTATGTACTGCACAAGAGAGAAAAACTAAAATAAATAATAACATGCATGGTGGTAAGAGTGGTTTTGGTTTAAATAAATATTGATTATATTAATAAATGAATAAAAATAATGTAAATAAATAATTAAAAAACAAAATGAATATATTTACTCGTATAAAATGTACATGCATGTATTGAATAAATATATGAAATAACAATGTTTGGATGAATATCATGCACATATGTATCCATAAGAAGTTTATTTTATTTTATTTATGCTTTACACCTGTGGTGTGTTACAAAATGTAAGTTGGTGATGTATACAATTATATAAATGATCACAGACTAATTCCTATTTTTAAAAAATCGCTCCAGCCCCCCTCCGCGACCGCGAAAGGGAAAGCGGTAGAAAATGTATGGATGGATGGGTTGTTTTCAACTGACAGAAGGGACATGCACTGATTAATTGAAGCAGTAGAGGGCAGCACAGCATCACTTTTAAAACATGCCAGAATCCATTGTCATCACACTTTACACATGATGAGAGAAAAAAGATGACATAGAATGTTATTATCTACTACTGTATAATATCTTCCTAATGGAACCTCCTCTTCAAGGATGCTGGAAAAGCAAAGTGACCTCCGGACCTCATGATTTCTAGTGTAAACAGCTGGATCTTGCACAAATCTATGATCATAACCTCTCAGAGGATTAACTAGCATTGCACTTAAAGGATTAATCCTTACTCTCTACATGTCTTGGCCTCAATAGAGGAATTTGGATGAAACTCTTGGAGATGAGCCTCACTTGACTGCCTTATGAACTGACTGTAAACGCATTAGCGTTGTAATTGCATACATGATAATAAAAAAAAAATAGAATACACAAACAAATACATTGTTTGGGCAATTAGGTCCAAGTTTGTAAAAAAAAAAAATATTGTAAAGATTTTAAAAATATACGTATGTTGTCTAACTGGTGATGAATGAAAATGAAAATAATAAAATAAAAAATGTGCCCACACTTGATCCAACATTGACTTAATTTGTTTGTGTGTTTAACTAGTATAAGTATAAAAACTAATTACATTTATATTTTTATTTCTAACATAGTTTTCTATTATTTCCCAATGAAAAAACATAAAAATAATGAACTTGAGCCAATTCATTGAGTGTTTAACTAATATGAGTAACAATTAATTAAAAATGTATTTTATTAACAAATTATTTTTTCTAATATTAACAATGTAATGATAAAATATCTAATAACAAAAAAGCATGCTCATAAGTATGATCAAACATGAACATGATCCAACATTGACTTAATTTTTGTGTGTGTTTAGCTATTATAATTATTAAAATATTTAAAGTTTTTGTTTTTAATGTATCTCTTATTTTTCTATTTTTAACAATATTACAATAATAATAATTGATCTGATCCAACATTGACATTTTATGAGTGTTTAACTAATGTAGGTAATATTTATTTAAAGTTTTATTTGTATTTTTTTTTTTTTTTTTACTATAATTTACAATAACAATTGCGAACATGAAATTTGACCAAATGTATTATAAATATTAGGGGGAAAAATGTATTACTTTTCAGTGTGTATCACTGTATGTAACTGTATTTAATTAGAATCAAAGTATTTTATTTTCATTGATCCCTAACTTATTTTTTCATATCAAAATAATAAACTAGATAAACATTGATTTCACCCAACATTAATTGTTTTTGTGTTTAACTAAAAAAATGTAAATTCTTTAAATAAAATATTACTATAACATTTCATTACTTTGAAAATGTGCAAATTATGCAATTGCACACAATTGTATTTAATGAGTCGCACAGTTTAAAAACATTACATTTTCGATATCTTGTTTTTTTATATCAATATTTTACATTATTCTTTTATCTAATCTTTTGTTTATAAAAAAAAGACATTGTAAAATTATTTTTATATTGCATATTCTTTTTTTAAGACCATTGTTACTTTAACAATATTTTTATCATTTTTTCCGCTTAACTTTATTATATTACAAGTCAATTAAATAGGTGATTTTATGTATCATATATTTGTTTATTATAATAAACTACATGACGACTTTTCTCCGTCTACAAATGAATGAGTAACTTTTCCCTGTCCATTGACATTGATTTTCCAAAATGACATCCATTAGAGCACCTATGTTGTCTTTGAATAAACAGTAGTTTATTCAAATTGGTTGGAACTAAAGGTAAAAAGGCTCATTTACGGCCTCCAAGTGCTTTGATGTGATATGTTTGAAGCAGGAGCAGCAGCGTAAAGACTGCCAACAAGTATTTGGATGAATATAAAAGCATGGATAAACATGTTCAAGTCATTTGAAAGCAGGCATCCTCTCCTCGTGATGGCAGCTTTCACTATTTCACCCCTCCTCCTCCTCCCTAATTTCATCTCAGGTGCGACGGATAATAAGAACCAACCCAGGCATGCAACCAGAGGGTGGGAGAGAGGAGAAGGACATCAACAAGTATCTTCTGCAGGATGAGAAAATAACATTATTTTCCTTGAATGATGGACACCAGAAAGTCCCATTTAATAATGAAAGGTGTCATTTCCCTTTGATGCTTAGTGAGTTACACACTTTGAAGTGAAACAAGTTATCACAATGAATGGATACAGCAGAACACAGGACTACAAACACGTTCCTTAAAAAAGAACGTTTCCACAGTCAGTAAAGGACCACTGAGTTCAGATTGTGGTGCAACACAAGCTCTGCTGATACAACCATCATCTTCGGGATGGAAGTTTTGCGAGTATTTTAGGGAGGAAAAGTGTGTTTGCAGCTCATATTCCCCACCAAGCAGAGGTGAGAGGTGAGTTGAGTGTAGGCAGCAGTTTGCTGTTTCAGTCTTTACTTTGTGTCTCCTCCGCAGGACTCACAGGAGCGCTGGTCTTCTCCTCCTGCTCCTCCTCGTCTTCCAGTGTGCTACCGTGACAAACCGTCCCCAGCACTTTGGCACTATGCTCCTGTGCTTTGGCCCTGAGGGCAGCAATGCTGTTCTCTCTCAGTTTCTCTTTAGAAATGGACGACTTGCACTTTGACATCCGCTCCACCGTCTCAGAGTCCTCGGGTCTGTGAGAGCTCGGCCGCGGGGTCTCGTTGCACTTGGCGGCCGGCGGCGGCGGTTCAGGGGGTGCTGGAGCCTCCATGGACTTCTTGTGCATCCCTGCAAAGAGTTGCGGGTATTCAGATTTAGAATAGCGTCTGCTGACTGGTAAGCCATCTTGAACTGAAAACAGCAAGCAAAGACAGTCGTGCTTTAGAACACAAAGACAACAGTGGAGGCACAATAATGTCTTTAATGTACCAAATTGACCCAAATATAAGACCCTGCTCACTATAAAGTGCTATTCAAAAGCTTTTATTTTATACACACATGAGTTTAATGTCAAATATGTGTCGCTATAACTGACAATGGTGCCCTGTCATACACTACCACTCAGTGGCCAGCTGTTGTAAGTGCAAATTAAAAAGACATTTTACGGACCATAGGGCACACCGGATAATAAGGCGCACAGCCGATGAGCGGGTCTCGTCAGGTCTATTTTCATACAAAAGGCGTATCGGATTGTAAGGCGCATTAAAAGGGTCATATTATGATTTTTTTCTAAATTGAAAACACTTCCGTGTGGTCTACATAACATGTAATGGTGGTTCTTTGGTGAAAATGTTGCATCGATTATGTTTTACAGACCATCTTCAAGTCGCTTTCTGACAGTCGCTTCAGGATGCGCCGTTTTGTGGGCGGTCTTATTTACGTGGCTCACCTTTGACAGCGTCTTCTCCCCGTCTTCTTTGTTGTAGCGGTGTAGCGTGCAAGGACGGGACTGGAAGAAGTGTCAAAAGATAAAGCTAACTGTTTTAATGACATTCAGACTTTACTTAAATTAATACCGGAGCAGCATCTTCTCATCCGTGGCTCACTAGTGCAACAACAACGCCGGAAATGTGTCCTTTGAAAAACCGTCCGACCAGAACTCTCTAATAAGTAAAGTTCTGTAGGTGAATTATGTAAACCCACTACACTGGTAGTTTTAGCACTTTCATAGCGAGTCTACTGAAACTTTACGCCCCATAACAAGAAGATAAGAGAAAAAGAAGAAGCTTATTTGCTACGGCGATTCACGCACGAAAAGGAGGACGTGCGCAAATTTTTTAGGACTTATGTAGATCCCAAATACACATCAGCAGGTACCAGAAGGTAAGAAAAGTTGGTTTTACATAATATTGAGAAACAAAACGCCGGTTAATATGTCTGCTCACGGGTGCCATATGTTTAAGCACAATACGTCTGACTACGGTAGCCGCAATGCTTCGACAATCCATCAAGCGGCGCAGCTTCATAGTTTACCAAAGTCGTACTAAAACATTTTGACAGATTTTTGAGCTCCGTGTGTAATGTGCTATATTCTTAAAGGAACATTTAAAGTTTTGGTGTCGTTTACTGGCGTCATATTGCAGTCTACACATATCTCTTATGTGTGACTGCCATCAACTGGTTACACTTATCATTACACCATGTACCAAATAAAATTACTTCTTGGTCGGTATCTACAACCATAATTATTCCATACATAAGGCACACATAGTTTGGAAAATACGATACAAAAACAATATTTTTCATAGGTATAACACAGAGGAGGATGCATTTATACATATAATGAAATGAGTGGGTTTATTATTGTGAGTATATGTGAATAAAATTAAATATATGTTCTCCCTGTGACTGCGTAGGTTCCCTGCGGCTACGCTGGCTTCCTCCCACCTCCAAAGATTGACTGATTGGCAACACTAAATGGTCCCTAGTGTGTGAATGTAAGTGTGAATGTTGTCTGTCTATCTGTGTTGGCCCTGTGATGAGGTGGCGACTTGTTCAGGGTGTACCGAGCCTTCCGCCTGAGTGCAGTTGGGATAGGCTCCAGCACCCCCTCGACCCCAAGAGGGACAAGCGGTAGAAAATGGATGGATGTCTCCTGTTAATATACTTTATATTGTCAAGTATCACGTGATTATGTACCATATTGTTGTTTAATAATCAAATTATCCGAGTGATGGGGAAAGGGAATATAAGCCTTTGGTTCTTCCTGCTCCTTTTCATACACACAATGCTTCTTTTTTCATTTCTTTTAATATTACTATTGTTTTTTTGTAGATTAAATTATTGTATAGGACAGGGGTTCTTAACCTTTTTGACCTTGGGTCCAACTTTTCCACTATAAAGGGGTCCGAGGCCCACTCAAATATTAATTCTGAATTAGAAATCTTACTTTGGATTTTAATCATATTTAAGAATTATATCTATCAACATACATAAACCTTAGGCTTAGGTCAGGCTGATTAGAAAAATAGGTAAGCAAACTATGTTTACATACAATTATGTTTTGCTAAAATAAATAAACTAAATTAATAAGGATTTTTTTTTTAAACTTAACTGTCAAAGACATTTAAATGCAAATGAAAACACAGCCTCACCACTTTAGTCGTAATTTGTGCGGCTTAAATGTCTTCAGCTCCAGACTTTGACTACGTTTGTTACACTGCAAGCCAATGTGGCCCAAATCTGATTATTTTTTTTAGATCTGATTTTTTTCCAGCTGACTGTTAACACTGCAAGTAAAATGTGATTTTTATCAGACTCCAGTGTAAATGCGCACATGCCCCAATGTGGCCTCGAATGTGGCCTCGATGTCACTTGCATGTGCACTTTGATGAAGTGAAAACAAAAGAAGTTGACCAAGACGAAGTAGCTATTAATACAAAATTAAACAAAAGTTGCATCACCTTAAAAATGAGTGTTGAAAGTAATATAATGTATGCATGGATGCAGGCCCGGCCCTAACCAATCTGGCGCCCTAGGCAAGATTTTAGGTGGCGCCCCCCCACATCGGCAGTGAAGTGTATATACTCACAAGAAACCGAATAGCTTTGTCTTTGACCTTTTTTTTTTTACTTAAAGAAAGCAAATTAACAATCAGAATAGTTAACAAGATAAAAAAAAATATGCCTAAATAAATTAATACAAAAAATAAAAAATGAATATATGAAATACAATGTTTTTTACATACATAAACACAAAATAAAACGTGTCAACAAGTTGCATAAAATAAATTAAAAATACGATATAAATAAGGCACTGCACAAAACAAGATATCAAACCAGTATGACTTTAACAACTATATTACAAAAAAAGGGCATCCTACAGAGTTCTCTATTTGTGCTTTTTAATATTGCATTAACTAGAATGACTTACAAATTACTGTACACCAGGGAGTACTGTAATTACCTAACGTTACATTATTATTTTCCATAACAATTTAGCCCCCTCCACAATATTAACCCGACGTTAAAACAGAACTAGCTATTTATTGATTAGCAATTGCCGAATCGTGTAACATGAAATTAATGCTAAAAAGCGTGGTTACTATCACATTCTGTAAAAGACAAATAATTTCATGTAGGCTAACGTTACCTACCTGCTAACTCTGTCTTTTTCTCGTTTCTCCTCCTCTTCTTTTCTCTTTTTTCTTCCCTGGGCACCTGACAGTTTTGGCCGTTTTGACATCTTGTGTTGATTTTTTTATGTAGTGACGTCCAAAAAGATACAGGAAGGGAGGGGGCGCACCGTGCGGGGGGGGGGGGTAATGTTGTAACAAATAATATTTATATTAAATGGGCTTTACTTTGCATTTTAATTAACGTGGGATTATTTTATGAATTTAGAAATAATAGTACCAACTTTTTTTTTTTCCTCCAACATTTGTGGCACTGGCGTGGCGCCCCCTGATGGACGGCGCCCTTAGCATTTGCCTATACGGCCTATGCCACGGGCCGGCCCTGCATTGATGTATATAGTGAAATATATCAAGGAGGGTTCTAATCTTTTAATGGCTGTTAAGTAGAGGAGACACGAACATCAGCGTGGATCTACGTGAACTTAATTTTTTTTATATATTATATATTTTTTACATTTAAGCAAATACGCCACAGCGTAAATTCCGGTTCTTTAAACATCACAATTTTTTGGAATCAAAGGATATAATATATAGATAAATAAATATATATATTCACATATTACATATAGCCTATTATTTGCGCACTATTGACAAGTGATGCACCAAAAATTTGGTCGTCTTAAATAGACTTTGCCAACCGAAACCAGATATAGTGATGAAATACCCACTTCCGCTGGCGACTGCGTCTTTCCCCGCGCACACAAATGACGTAACTCGCCCAAAGCTGACGAAAAAGTCACATTCGGGTCGCATTGTGTTTAGACTGAAGTCCCATTTGGAAAGATCAGATTCCAATCGGATTCAAGACTACCTCCTGATGTGGCCTGAATCTGATACCAAAAGATTTGAAAGATTTGAAGCACTTTAGACTGGCAAAAAAAATCAGATCTGGGTCACTTCAGGGCAAAAAATTCAGATTTGGTGAAACGGACCACAGCTGAGAAAGATGTTTGGCGGCCTTCTAGGGAGTGCTGGCGGCCCAACAATGGGCCCTAAAGTTAAGTAACACTGGTATAGGAAAGGCTTTTTTGTTTGAATTGTGAGTTGTAATAAAAAAAAATAACTGATGCAAAAGTGCAACAAAAACTCCTTAAAAACAAGCTAGGCAATGAAGGTTGCAGGTATAAAAGTATCAAGCAACAACTGAGTAATATTATTGTTAACATCTCTGAGTACTAATTTTGTGATTTGAGTTCACTAAGTTGTACATATGCATCGTTAGCTATATTTTGACTGTAATTTATGGTGGGACTATTTTGAATAATACTTCATTTGCAAAAAGTTTTGGCTGCAGATATATTATTTTATGTTATTAGAATGTAAACATCGTTTTTATGAGAACGTAGCAATAATTTTCAGATATTACGGTCCCATAATGTCAAAAAAGTTATGTTTTAGTTGACAGTACTGGAAAATGCTGTGAACACATTGTTAAAAAACATTAAAAACATCATCTCTAGTATCAAAGTAGGTTATCAAAATTCATGCATCAAAGGAAAGGTAAAATATCAGTTTCTCGACTGCTGGGCGGTTCTGTGACTCGACTGCTTAATTGGTCAGCATTAGCTTAATTAGCTTCATAGCTCTTCTTCTGTTGTTTGCTAACTTGCTAGCAACTTTTATAAAAAATTTGTCCAGCAGGTCTCTATGTCACGGCTGCATCCCTGTAAATGGCAGGAAGAAAAGAAAAGAATATCAGACAAACTAACTTTTCGACGTTTTTCTTGGAATAAATAAATACCATCTTATACTTGGGTCAATAGGGTATCTTATTCAAACAGTTTGATAAGGATCATGTCTGCCTCGAGCAAAAGTATCCAAATAGAAGCAGGGGGCTATTTGGGCCCACGGCTTGTTTTTAGTGGCCCGTGGCACGTTGTAAAAAGTTTAATCAAACAGAAATAAATTGTGGGAGGTTGGGGTGGGGGGGTTATTAAAGGCACTATGAGAAAAGATAAATAGCTAAAATGTGTTCAGATTAATAACACACACACAAAGTTTGGACACCGCTGACCTGCAGGACCATGCATTCATGAAATGTTACATGATATGTGTCTAATGAGCTTCCTGTTGATTGTATGGACGGAGGTACTGATTTGTGTGTGTGTATCGTATGTATGTATGTTCAAATGAATGAATGTACACCAGGGGCGTCACTAGCTTTTAAGGACAGGGGGGGCTTGTCCCCCAGGAGATGCACAGGATGCGAGCGAACGTAGCGCACGAGCACAAAACTTCACAAACGGCTAACAAAGACTTAGAAATTATTCATTGTTATTATTATTATTTCAGTCGGTTTATTTTATTTATTTTTAACTGCGATGAGGTGGCGACTTGTCCAGGGTGTACCCCGCCTTCCGCCCGAATGCAGCTGAGATAGGCTCCAGCACCCCCTGCAACCCCAAGAGGGACAAGCGGTAGAAAATGGATGGGATGGGTTTATTTTCAATCTGTGTTCAGTACAACAACAAACATGGGTTTGCACAGTGACATTTTGTTTACAGCATCAACAAGAAACAATTACTTGCATGATCCTTCAAGATACACTGAAACACAATGAAAGTCATGGCATTAGCTTCTATGTTATTAATTCACAACATAGAGGCTAATGCCACGACTTTCGCTCACAATACAATCCGACATGTATAAATCAGGACTTTGGGAAGGCCATTCTAAAACCTTAATTCTAGCCTGATTTAGCCATTCCTTTACCACTTTTGATGTGTGTTTGGTATCATTGTCCTGTTGGAACACCCAACTGCACCCAAGACCCAACCTCCGGGCTGATGATTTCAGGTTGTCCTGAAGAATTTAGAGGTAATCCTTCTTTTTCATTGTCCCATTTACTCTCACCCAAGACCCAACCTCCGGGCTGATGATTTCAAGTTGTCCTGAAGAATTTGGAGGTAATCCTTATTTTTCATTGTCCCATTTACTCTCAAGCACCAGTTCATTGGCAGCAAAACAGGCCCAGAGCATAATACTACCACCACCATGCTTAACGGTGGGAATGGTGTTCCTGGGATTAAAGGCCTCATCTTTTCTCCTCCAAACATATTGCTGGGTATTGTGGCCAAACAGCTCCATTTTTGTTTCATCTGACCATAGAACTTTCTTCCAGAAGGTCTTATCTTTGTCCATTTGATGTCAGATGAAACAAAAATGTAGCTGTTTGGCCACAATACCCAGTATATATGATGTGACTTGTGCAGCCCTTTGAGACACTTGTGATTTGGACTATATAAATAAACATTGATTGATTCATATGTTTGAAGGAGAAATGTGGGGCCTTTAATCCCAGGAACACCTTCCCTACCGTCAAGCATGCTCTGGGCCTGTTTTGCTGCCAATGGAACTGGTGCTTTAAATGGGACAATGAAAAAATAGGATTACCTCCAAATTTTTCAGGACAACCTAAAATCATCAGCCTGGAGGTTGGAACTTGGGCGCAGTTAGGTGTTCCAACAGGACAATGACCCCAAACACACGTCAAAAGTAGTACAGGAATGGCTAAATCAGGCTAGAAATAAGGTTTTAGAATGGCCTTCCCAAAGTCCTGACTTATACATGTGAAAAATGCTGAAAAAACAAGTCCATGTCAGATAACCAACAAATTTAGCTGAACTGCACCAATTTTGTCAAGAGAAGTGGTCAAAAATTCAACCAGAAGCTTGTGGATGGCTGGTTCAAAGCGCCTTATTGCAGTGACACTTGCCAAGGAACTTGTAAGCAAATATTAACATTGCTGTATGTATACTTTTGACCCAGCAGATTTGGTCACATTTTCAGTAGACCCATAGTAAATTCATAAAAAAACCAAACTTCATGAATGTTTTTTGTGACAAACAAGTATGTGCTCCAATCACCCTATCACAAAAAATAAGAGTTGTAGAAATTATTGGAAACTCAAGACAACCATGACACTATGTCCTTCACAAGTGTATGTAAATGTTTGACCACGACTGTATATGCAGGAATATATATACTGTATATGGTACAGTATGTACGTATGCAGAAATATATGTATGGTACAGTATGTATGTATGTATGTATGTATGTATGTATGTATGTATGTATGTATGAATGCAGGAATGTATGTATGGTACAGTATGTATGTATGCATGTAGGTATGTATGCATATATGGTACGGTACAGTATGTATGTATGTATGTATGTATGCAGGAATTATGTATGGTACAGTACAGTACAATATGCATGTAAGTGGGTGTGCGTGTATGTATATATACCATGTTGTTCAGTCATACAATCATCAGTCACAGGCAGACAGACAGATGAGGTAGTTCATACCTAACAACCAGGGAGCGCAGGACTCCATGATGCCATCCTTGGCGGACTTGAGGATGGACTCAGGCAGAGGGATTGAATGTCGCACCATGGCACCATAGAGGCCATACTCAGCCATGACGGTGCTACGACCCCAGCACTTCTCCCTCTTCCTCCACTTGGCTCTGCGGTTCTGAAACCACACCTGTGACAAAAGCGGGACAGTCAACATTGCCAAGTGTGCAACTTTGTTTATTGGCATAAATACAGTACACCATGTGATATTTTGAGGTTGTTCCTTTCAATTTTGTCCTAAAACATGTCTTGAAAAAGATGGTCTGTCTTATATTTAAGGACGTCTTATATTCAAGTCAACATCGTACATCATAAAATATGAGTTTCTACATTGTTACTTTAAAATGTTTCTATATTATTGTCTCAACAGCAACACTTGTCCGATAGCATGTCTTGAAAAACCGGTTGTCTTATATTCTGTTTGTCCTAATGTTGTCAGTGTAGTACACCATAGAAACAGGGGTCTCCAACACCTTAACCATCACTTATTGTAAATATTTAAAGTCAATTAAGAATAAAACAAGTTGTAACATTTTTCATATGCTGAACTCTGGAGGTGTAGAAAATGTCCATATGGAATGACACAAATAAAATATTGTAACAAAGGTTACTGTAACGTCCTTCATAAGAAAGTGAGTTAGGTATTAAATACAGGTTCTTTGATGCTTTATCCAATTAGGTAGATTTCAGCCATGATATTATATGAATATAATAAGAGGTGTAATAAAAGACAGAACACTTCATATTTTCATGAAGAATGTGAGACAGAGTTTTTGTTGAACAAATATAAACAGGTTTGTCTCATCGGCAGTGTCAGTGAGTGAAATATGTAATATTAAGCATCGTTTGACAGCCTTTATGGTTGCTTAATGATGTGAAATAGACCAGAAAGAAATGTATACTGAAATACAAAATAGTTTTTGTTGTTTTAATATGAAATATGAGCTGTGGATAACAACATTTTGTTCATGTTTTGATAAAACATTTTGTTGTTGTTGTTGTTCAAATAAGCTATGAAAAATATTGTTACCAAAATGAGTATTTCTTGGTCTTATAAAAAATGTGTCCAAAAACATGTCTTGAAAAATATTGAGTCGTCTTACTGTATGTCGGGGTCAATATGGTACATCTGCCAATAATGCATGCATTTTAATTGACCATGCAGATACATGCACAGAGTATACACTTTGGCGTTACTCTAAGTCAGTGATTTTTAAACTGTACCGCTAGTGCACACATGTCAAACTCAAGGCCCCGACACATCATTTAATGTGGCCTGCATAAGAAATGTATGTATTACATGAAATGTCATATGTTTTACATTTTTATATATATACAAATATTTAATTGTTATTGGTGTGAATCTTTGGGCACCTCACCATTCGATTCCGATTCTTGGGTTGAGGATTTGATTCATAATCGATACTCGATTCAACGTGATTCTCGATTTAAACTGATTTTTGCAATGTATTATTTGGTATAATAATAATAACACCTTAACAAAACAGCTTACAGGTTACAAAACCATCTTTTGGTTGCTGACGTGTGACACATCTGTGCACCAAGTAAGCACAGAGATGGCCTAAAAAATGTATTTTTATTTTTATTAATTCGTCAAAAAATTTTTTAAAAAAATTAGATTTTTGAAAATGATTTACAAAAAATCAGAATTCGAATGTGATAAAAAAATATATATATTTTAGCACCCCTAATTATTATATACTGTATGATAGTTTGTAAAAATAACAATAAGTACTTAAATATCTGCTTGTCACCTTGATTTATGGTTTCAAAGCAAGTTATCCATCAATTTGTACGTACAAAAATCAAATAACCAAATGCATAGGCAATAACATAAGGAGGCAATTATACATTTATATTCTTACATTCACTGTTACAAGCAGCCCTCTGAGGGCAGCCATGACTGCAATGTGGCCTTGTGCTAGTGGTATGCAGGCTCCATCTAGTGGTATGCCAAATAATCACTTCATGAAATTCAAACACAGTGTCACTGTTCAAACTGTGTTACGTTACAGTGGCCAAAAATATGAAATATTCTTGTTTTTAAAGAGTACTTAGGCCTACTACGCTACTGTATTTTAATGTCGGTCAGTATGGTGGTACTTGGTGAAAAAAGTTTGAGAACCACTGCTCTAAGTTATTGTGCCGGTATAGCTCGATTGGTAGAGCGGCCATGCCAGCAACTTGAGGGTTGTGGGTTCGATCCCCGCTTCCGCCATCCTAGTCACTGCCGTTGTGTCCTTGGGCAAGACACTTAACCCACCTGCTCCCAGTGCCACCCACAGTGGTTTGAATGTAACTTAGATATTGGGTTTCACTATGTAAAAGCGCTTTGAGTCACTAGAGAAAGGCGCTATATAAATATAATTCACTCCACTTCACCTAGGTTACTGTAGCTGCTATGAATACATGAGGGTTTTTTAAAATGTCTTCATGTATGTTGTTCTACACTCTCATGCACCCAACATGTTGCCTGCAACATTAGACTCAACCAAAATCACTTGTGTGGTTCAAACTGTTGATTTGTATTATGGTCCATTGCTATATGTTGAAAGCAGGGCTGGGCGATATGGCCTTTTTTTAATATCTCAATATTTTTAGGCCATATCGCGATACACGATATATATCTCGATATTTTTGCCTTAGCCTTGAATGAACACTTGATACATATAATCACAGCAGTATGATGATTCTATGTGTTTACATTAAAACATTCTTGTTCATACTGCATTAATATATGCTAATTTTTAACTTTCATGCAGAGAGGGAAATCACAACTAAGTCAATTGACCAACACTGTATTTATTAAACAGTTATTAAGCAGTGGCACAAACATTCATGTAATTTCCAAAACAGAAAGTGCAAAATGGTCGGTCATTTTAAAACAAGCTATTAGTGCACTTTTGTGCATGATGTCACTTAGATGACATTTAACAACACTAAATTAAAGTTTACTTTTTGTACAGAACACCACTACAATAGTTTAAAACAAATAAAGTGTACTTTTGTGCATGATGTCACACAAGATATTTAAATAACTGTCAAATAAAAGTTAGCTGCATAATAGGAAATTAAATTGTGTACGTCCTTCGCTATGTGGTAGGTTCCTGCGGACGTTATCTCCTTTTGTTGTTGACAATTTTTTTCATATGGTGTTGATCTGGAAATGTTTGCCTCGGCATTTTGATGGTGTGGCACCGAACGGAGATGTTGACATGCGGAGTAAGCACTCTTCATTCTCTAGCAGGTGACTTTTCAAATGATGCTACATATTAGCAGTAATGCTACTTTTTGTAGCAATGCTTTTTCCCCACACTTGACAAATTACGGTTGCTGTTTTTCTTGAGAATTAATTATTCCTTCATTTGTTACCAGATTCGCAACTTCTTTCTCTCGTATTACCGCTCGCACCACTCCGCTAGCATCACAGCTAACGTTACCCATGCTGCTACCTCTCTGCTCCGCGAGGGCGTATACGTATGTGACGTATGACGTGACAGCAGTGTTGGGACTAACGTGTTACAAAGTAACGCGTTACTGTAACGCCGTTAGTTTCGGCGGTAACTAGTAATCTAACGCGTTATTTTTTATATTCAGTAACTCAGTTACCGTTACTACATGATGCGTTACTGCGTTATTTTACGTTATTTTTTTATGTAGTATGGGCTAGAAACAGAAGATCTGAGTGTGTTTTATTGCAGCGCTACGGTGTCGTTCTTCTGAATCTCTTGTGTCACACGGAGGAGGCGCGCTGTGTGTGTCTCTGAGTGTGGGGAGGGAGGGAGAGGAGGGGTGCGCGCAGCAGCATTTGTGAGGGAGGGGCGGAGACAGAGAGAGCGAGAGAGTTGTTAACGCGCATGCGTCGCCAGGCTCAGCTTTTTATCGATAGATTTATCTGATTTAATTTTTTATTATCTATAGCAGGGGTGTCAAAAGTGTGCACCGGAGGCCATTTGCAGCCCACAGCTAATGTTTTAAAGGCCCACAGCACATTCTAAAAATACTATTAAAATAAACAAAAACATAACAACATTGAAATAAAAAAGCTTAAAGGTTAAATGTAATTTAGAAAGAGTTGCAATGTTGACTAATAAAACAAAGCTGTTTTTTTTCTTTCAAACTGTCATTGCTCAAAACATAATATTGAATCATAATCAATGTTATTATGAATTATAGTACACACACTCTGTCAATTCTCTTATATACTCTTTATTTCTAGACTTTTAGGGTGTTTGATTATCACATCACTCTAAATGTATAGACTATAAAGTTCACAAACAAAAAGAGGGATGCTAGTGGGGCAGGCCAATCTTTCCTTATCTCTAAACTAAAACTGGGGAAATGTGTAGAGTGTTCTGAGCTTCAGACAGGATTTTATTTCAGAATTCCTTGAGAGACGCCTGGTTAGGCTTTGGTATGTAAAGTTAAAGTTAAAGTACTTCCTTGGTTTACAGCTATGTTGTTATTATACTGTTTGTTACTTATGTATGTTATGTTGGAGCTATTTAAAATAGTTTTGTCAATTTGTTCTGGCCTGAAATAAATTGGCCCTTTGAAACATATCTTTGTCTTTGTGTGTTGTATGTAGAGCACATTGCTTAGCACAGTTCAGTGATGCAAATGCATGTCAAGTTGATCAACAGATTGTATTATTCTCCAGTGCAATAACAGTACTGAAATGAAGGCTATAAGGGCATTAATGGGAGCTTTAAAAAAAAAAGAAGAAGAAAAAAAGTAACTAAATAGTTACTTTTCACAGTAACGCATTACTTTTTGGTGTAAGTAACTGAGTTAGTAACTGAGTTACATTTGAAATAAAGTAACTAGTAACTGTAACTAGTTACTGGTTTTCAGTAACTAACACAACACTGCGTGACAGTATGTGACGTATGTAAGAAGGTGCGCTTGCTGTCTGTGAGAAGGATGGACAAGAAAGAGTGGGAAGAGCCTGTAGTAGTGTAATGCACGCAGCTAAAAGCAACTGCGTGAGAACGTATACTCAAATATCACGATATAGTCATTTTGTATATCGCACAGAGACAAACCCGCGATATATCGAGTATATCGATATATTGCCCAGCCCTAGTTGAAAGTCCAGCCTACAGGTGCGAAGGGTGCCAGACTGCATGTGATGATAAATACTGTTGGATATAAAACCATCACTTATACTATAGTTCTAGGCTTGTTTTTATCCTTGATCATTTTATTACGTTTTTATGCCACTTGATTGGTTCTATTGGCCGTTATAGGGAGCGGAAGCTGCAAGGGGGATGCGACCCTGGGGCACACCGAGCCTGATTGAAAAATAAGTTAATTTTAGGCCCAATCGATGGCGGCCAGGCGGGCAAATATCACGGGAAATTAAACTAGCGGGACTCGGGGGAGCGACGCTATTGACCAGCGTTAATAAATTCAATGTAGTTATTTCATTTGAACTCCAATGTGTCTGCAGCATGAGCCTCACAGTCTCATTTAACTAATTACACTCAATGAGGACAATTGGGTGTTCATTTTTATTTAGCAGCCAGAGGAGCAGGCCTGCTGCAGGTCTTATTTATTTCCTCATTTCCATGTATTATTTATTGGAGATGTGGTGGGTCCTTAATGAGAACGAGATTAAAAGGCGGCCCGGCAGATGGATGGTGCAGGTCACACAGCAATCTTCCACCGCCTTGATGTAGCTTGATTAGGTCGTTAGTGTCTCCTTCCTTCTACACAACAAATTGTTGCACTTCCATGTGAGCGTGATGAGCAATGATCTATGTATCCTGGCCTGCAGGAGAGAGAATCACTTGCACCTACACTCCAACATGAACGTCCTTAGAAGCAGTGTCTTGCATGATGGAGACCGGAAACATGCAAACTTGACCTCAAACATTTCATTTAGAGCAGGAGTGTCCAAATGAGGGCAGCAGACGGAACAATTGAAGTATGTAAGTGTCAGTTTGATACATTTTGGCCATTAAAACAAATAAAACTAATCCAATAGGTCAATATTTGATAAGCTATCTGGAAAAAAAACCCAGTTTTTGTTTACTGTCTTGGTTTTCCTACGGCCTAACATTGCGTGTAACAAACTAGTCTGATTTGAGTGCCCAAATTCTTACAAATGCCAGCACTTTCATAAAAAAAGCGAGAAAAACTATTGAATTAAAAAAGGAGTTAGGGTTGTACGCTTTACCGGTACTAGTATAGTATCGCGGTACTAATTAACTGTAATTATATCAAATGCAAGAGCGTATCTAGTCGATACTACTATGATTACATCGATATTTTTTATCGTCACAAAATCTTTTTTCGTCTTTTAAAAATTCATATTATGTTTATAAACTCAGTAAATACGTCCCTGGACACATGAGGACTTTGAACATGACCAATGTATGATCCTGTAACTACTTGGTATCGGATCGATACCTAAATTTGTGGTATCATCCAAAACTAATGTAAAGTATCCAAACAAGAGAAGAATAAGTAATTATTACATTTTAACAGAAGTGTAGATAGAACATGTTAAAACAGGAAATAACCAGATATTAACAGTAAATGAACAAGTAGATTAATAATTAATTTTTACAGCTTGTCCCTCATAATTTTGACAAAATAATAGAATGACAAATGACACAAAATGTTACTGCATATGTCAGCAGAAAAATTAGGAGCCTTTGTTTGTTTACTTACTAATAAAAGAAAAGTTGTTTAGTATGTTCACTATTTTATTTAAGGCCAACATTGTTCTTCGATAGCAATAAGAAACATATGTTTAATGTAACGTAAGATTTTTGGTGAAATAAAGCCAATAATGCCATTTCTTTGTGGTCCCCTTTATTTAGAAAAGTATCGAAAGGTATCGAAATGTATCGAAATACATTTTAGTACCGGTACCAACATATTGGTATCGGGACAACCCAGAAGGAGCTAAGGCAGGGGTGTCAAACTCAAATACAGAGTGGGCCAAAATTTAAAACTGAACAAAGCCGCGGGCCAAGGTTGAACAAATTAACCTTTTAATAGGGACCCAAAGAAGTTTTGCATTGAATATTGAACAACATGCAAAATCGAGTTTCAAATAATAATAATAATTAAAAAATATCAATGGCATATCAAATAAAATTTAAATAAAAATGTAATGCCTCTTTTCTATTTGCAGCCTTCTGAGGTAAATATCAAAATAAACTTTTTCCACAGGATAATAATACATTTGAAAATAAAATAACAATAATGAATGAATCAAACATTCAAGCCTTGAAGTAGCAAGAGAAAGTGCATGAATAAAACATTAAGTATTGCTCAGTTTGCTACACTGATTTGCTTTAACACTGAATATGGAACAAGCAACGCTTATATAACTTAATAGTACAAAATCAACTTTCAAAAAACAAACGAAAAAACATCAATGGTATATTAAATAAAATGTAAATAAAAAATATAATGCCTCTTTTCTGTTTCTGAGGTAAATATCAACATTAACTTGGTGGGCGGGGCCGGGGGGCGGGGTTTGGTGGTAGCGGGGGGTGTATATTGTAGCGTCCCGGAAGAGTTAGTGCTGCAAGGGGTTCTGGGTATTTGTTCTGTTGTGTTTATGTTGTGTTACGGTGCGGATGTTCTCCCGAAATGTGTTTGACATTCTTGTTTGGTGTGGTTTCACAGTGTGGCGCATATTTGTAACAGTGTTAAAGTTGTTTATACGGTCACCCTCAGTGTGACCTGTATGGCTGTTGATGCATTAACTTGTGTGTGTGTGTGTGTGTGTGTGTGTGTGTGTGTGTGTAAGAGCGGCATATAGTATGTGACTGGTCCGGCACGCTGTTTGTATGGAGGAAAAGCGGACGTGATGACAGGATGTAGAGGATGCTAAAGGCAGTGCCTTTAAGGCACGCCCCCAATTATGTTGTCCGGGTGGAAGTCGGGAGAAATTTGGGAGAATGGTTGCCCCGGGAGATTTTCGGGAGGGGCACTGAAATCCGGGAGTCTCCCGGGAAAATCGGGAGGGTTGGCAAATATGAGTATTAGCGGTGAAACAGCGGCACGGCCGCTGTATAATACCGGCGGGCCAGCTCTAATGTTAATTTGATATTGCCTCAAGGGCCAAATGAAATTAGCCAGATTTGGCCCGCAGGCCAGAGTTTGACACCCATGAGCTAAGGTATGAAGGGGGCATCTGCGTGGCCCTCCCGTGCCCTCCTTTTCTATCCGCTTATCATCATCAAGAATGTTCCATAAAATGTTCCAGTTCATCTATCCATATATATACACGCACACACACACACACACACACACACACACACACACACACATGTGTGTATATATATATATATATATATATATATATATATATATATATATATATATATATATATATATATATATATATATATATATATCCCTATGTCTAGCATTAAAAGATTACAGTTGGTACAAAATGCGGCTGCTAGACTCTTGACAAGAACAAGAAAGTTTGATCATATTACGCCTATACTGGCTCACCTGCACTGGCTTCCTGTGCACTTAAGATGTGACTTTAAAGTTTTACTACTTACGTATAAAATACTACACGGTCTAGCTCCATCCTATCTTGCTGACTGTATTGTACCATATGTCCCGGCAAAAAATCTGCGTTCAAAGAACTCCGGCTTATTAGTGATTCCCAGAGCCCAAAAAAAGTCTGCGGGCTACAGAGCGTTTTCTGTTCGGGCTCCAGTATTATGGAATGCCCTCCCGGTAACAATTAGAGATGTTACCTCAGTAGAAGCATTTAAGTCCCATCTTAAAACTCATTTGTATACTCTAGCCTTTAAATAGACCCCCCTTTTTCAGACCAGTTGATCTACCGTTTTCTTTTCTCCTTTGCCCCCTCGCCGGGTTATTCCGGTTCCGGTGACCATAGATGAGGTGCTGGCTGTCCAGAGTTGGGACCCGGGGTGGACCGCTCGTCTGTGCATCGGTTGGGGACGTCTCTGCGCTACTGACCTGTCTCCGCTCGTGATGGTCTCCTGCTGGCCCCACTATGGACTGGACTCTCACTGTTATGTTGGATCCACTAAGGACTGTACTTAGAGGGGGGGTTACCCACATATGCGATCCTCCCCAAGGTTTCTCATAGTCATTCACATCGACGTCCCTTGTGTGGGCTCTGTGCCGAGGATGTCGTTGTGGCTTGCGCAGCCCTTTGAGACTTTTGTGATTTAGGGCTATATAAATAAACATTGATTGATTGATTGATTTATATATATATATATATATATATATATATATATATATATATATATATATATATATATATATATGCATTGCTTTCTGCATGTAATTAATTACACTCCCTAAAATGTGTTTTGTGTGAATGTAGAACGGATTTAATAGAACTTACATTATTTCTTATTGAGAAAATTGCTCTGTTTTAATACAATTCGGTTTTCCATTGACATTTTGGAACGGATTACTAACAAACAGGTACCTCATTAATAATGAAGAGATTATATTTTAACAACAGGCCCGGGGCTGATTTAAAAAAAAAAAATGACTGGCCCTTATTTGCAGAAGTGTCAACATACTTTAACGGGCCATAAGATTAGGAACCCCATGAAACATGTTGGGAATTTGCAGCTAGGGTTTCTATTATTTTGATCCCCTTAATAACCAAAATATTAGAAACAGTTCTTGGTATGTTGCATGCAGTGCAAATTAAACCACAGGAATATAGACGTTAATAATTGATAGTGTCAATTAAAAAGTTATCATTTTGGATATAGAATAAATCGGATCTCTGCAGGGATGTGCAAAAGGTGTCCAGTAACGATTGACGGTCTGCATTGTATCCCTTTATAAGATGCACAAACTCATACTTCTTACAACATTTGGCTTGATATTTTAAAGAATTCTATTTTCATTACCATACAGCTTACTGGCACTATTTTATAGGGGTGTGGGAAAAAATCGATTCAAATTCGAATCTGGATTCTCATGTTGTGCGATTCAGAATCGATTCTCATTTTTAAAATAATCGATTTTTTTTTTCTTTTTCCTTTTTTTTAATTAATCAATCCAACAAAACAATACACAGCAATACCATAACAATGCAATCCAATTCCAAAACCAAACCCGACCCAGCAACACTCAGAACTGCAATAAACAGAGCAATTGAGAGGAGACACAAACACGACACAGAACAAACCAAAAGTAGTGAAACAAAAATGAATATTATCATCAACAGTATCAATATTAGTTACAATTTCAACATAGCAGTGATTAAAAATCCCTCATTGACATTATAATTTGACATTTATAAAAATAAGAATAATTGAACAATAGTGTCACAGTGGCTTACACTTGCATCGCATCTCATAAACTTGACAACACACTGTGTCCAATATTTTCACAAAGATAAAATAAGTCATATTTTTGGTTCATTTAATAGTTAAAACTAATTTACATTATTGCAATCAGTTGATAAAACATTGTCCTTTACAATTTTAAAAGCTTTTTACAAAAATCTACTACTCTGCTTGCATGTCAGCAGACTGGGGTAGATCCTGCTGAAATCCTATGTATTGAAGGAATAGAGAATCGTTTTGAATCGGGAAAATATCGTTTTTAAATCGAGAATCGCGTTGAATCGAAAAAAAATCGATTTTGAATTGAATCGTGACCCCAAGAATCGATACTGAATCGAATCGTGGGACACCCAAAGATTCGCAGCCCTACTATTTTAGATTATAACAAAGAATATTATCCTTTTAAAATCATTTATTTATATTAAAAGGCGTAACTATTGTAGTATATAGCACAGTATTTAATTAAGTCCTCACAAAACCATTTTAATTGACATTTAATAACTTTAAAAGTAAAAGTGTTCCAAAATAGTACATCATGCCAAACTATATTAAGTACTTGATGTGCTAATAATTTTTTTCTTAAAAGTGTGTCTCACCTGTATTCTGTCTTCAGGTAATTCTGTTTTCATGGCCAACATCTCCCTGGCATAGACATCTGGATAATGGGCCTCGTTAAAGGCCTTTTCCAGCTCCTCCAGTTGATAAGACGTGAATATTGTCCTAAAATGGACAATTTCAGCAAACACACACTGTCACTTCATGCAAAAGCATATATTTTAAATGAATATTTCTGAAGAATTCACAATAAAAAACAAGATATGTAATAAAAACGTATTTGAATAAAAAACAAGAGTGAGACTAAAATTAGTTTTAGGAAGAAAAAGTAGACAGTTTGTATTCCTACCTGATTGTATCCGTTAAAATAATAAACGTGATGACACAGCACTCACTAAAAGTACCCTTTTTAAATCAAAATGAAAAGGATGAAATATATTGTATGTATATTTAATATATTCACCTGCTTATTTTAAACCCATTACATTTCATAATTTGTTTCTTGGGGATTATTTTCAGTTAATGATACAGTAATTAAACAAACTCAAGAAATAGCTTACAATTAAACCTCATTTCGACATAAAAGGATAGTTTTTTTTTATTTTGAAATCGAACACTGACCTATGACGTCTTTTCTTGCGTTTCTTGCTTTGACTTATTAAAGACTTGGACAGTTTTCTTTCATTGGAGGACAAATCCTCCGAGTCTGGAAAAGGAAAAAAAAAAGATTTAACATGTTTGACACACGAAATATTATATTTTGGTTTTGAGATTGTATTTGAATTATGATGCACTCCCAAAAGTAAATCATGTACCTGCTAATAAATACTATAATTTAACAACAGATTTTATTTTATTACAGTTGCTAATATTTTGTTAATCTAAAAAATATAATATTTTAAATAACTGCATTGCCAATGAAACATTACGAATAGAATGCACTGACCGGAGCTTGCAGACTGGCTGGCGTCGAGCCGGCCAGAAGTGTTTTGTGGCTGGAGGTGAACATCTTGCGGGTCCAGCACACGCTCCAAAAACGCAGGTTGGCGGTAAAACGCTGGAATTCCACCAGGGCCGATTAATCCCATCCCGACAGCAAGGCCGGCGGGGCCCAGCATTGACCGAGCGGCGACGAAATGTGCCCCGGCCGGCAACGAGCCTAAGGGGGTTCTCGGGGCTGCAGAGGGCTCCTTGTTGAGCCCCAGGATCTCCTGGATGCCGAAGCTCGTGCACCTGCTGGGTGGGTGGGTCGTGGTGCTTTTGGCCTGGTGGTTGACGATGCTGTTGTTCTCGCCATTGGATCCTAAAGGATGTACTCTCTCTGCTGGGTTCAAACTTTCCGACAGCTGCACTGAGCCGTGTTTGCCCGTCATGGCGAGTCGGCTTCAGGAAGGTTTGAGGATGCGTTCTAGTAGGCAGGTCCCCAGTGCATGTTGTGCACAAGTGTGGGATTCTTTAGCAAATTGTCTCTTTATCCAACAGGTCCATCCCAACAAGAGGCAGGACCCAGCAGCCAATCAGCAGCGAGGATTCAAGATTCCCTGTGGATCGGATGCATTAGAGCAGGGGTCACCAACGCGGTGCCCGCGGGCACCAGGTTGCCCGTAAGGACCAGATGAGTCGCCCGCGGGCCTGTTCTAAAAAAAATAATTAAAAAAAATAAAAAATAAAAAAATAAAAAAACAATTTTTTTTTAATTAAATCTACATAGAAAAAACACAAGATACACTTTCAATCAGTGCATCAACCCAAACAACCTCCCCCATGCACACTCATCCACACCCACTCACACAAAAGGGGTTATTTCTTTCTGCTACCAATATTCTGGTTCCCACAACATAGACAACACATCTGCAAGGGACACAGTCCCTGAAGCACACATGATTGTATAGGCTGCTGGTCCACTAACATTTTCATTAATTACTATTTTTTTATGTAATTATTTGTATATTGTTTTACTTTCTTTTTTATCCAAGAAATTTTTATTTATTTATTTATCTTATTTTATTTTATTTTTAAAAAAAGGGCCTTATCTTCAACAGACCAGGTTGTCAATGAAATTAGATTTGTTTAAAGGGTTTTTTAAACCAGGCCCAGTCCAGATAATGTCCAAGTCGGACTCAGCAACACACACCTTCATTCATGTACATAGAAAAAAATTAGGGAACACAACAGATTGCATATAATTTATAAACAAAATTACATTTTCAAAATAAGCATTTATGTACAGTCCAGATTATGTCCAGGTCACTCAAATTAGGGAACACAACAACAGATATCATATAATCTATAAACATAATTATACTTTCAAAATAAGCCTTTGAGGACTTCTCATCTTTTTTTAAAATGTTTTTTGGCATCATTATCGTTTTCAACCATGTAACTTTCTAAAGTTAGAAAATACTGAATAAATGTTTTAAAGAAAGTAATACTAAGTGAATATCTGTTTTTGGCCTTAAAAATAAACATTTTACCGAGTACTATAATTAAATTGACTAAATCATGATTGTCAATGAACTCTCCTAAAATAACAGAAACCACATTAAGCTTCATAAACAAACCAATCCTTAAACACATTTTTTCAACTTCCACCCAAAACAAAGACACAATATGACAATACCAAAACAAATGCAGGGTGGATTCAGGCTCCTGACAACAAAATCGGCAATCATCTGACTCTGTCATATTCCATAATTTTAACATTTTCCCTGTGGGTAAGAAGTTATGAATAATTTTAATTTGAAAATAACGATTTTGCACATCGATAGTGGTTTTATAGATTAGTTTGAATATGGCATCCCATGGCAACGGGCAGTCAAAAAAGTCCTCCCATTTTCCATTTGTGTTGTATGAGGCAGCCTTCAAAGATTTCTTTATTAAATAAAAATTATATATTTTTCTATTTATTTTAGTTCCTTTTTGCCAACTAGAATTTCTTATTAGAGGTTTACAAACTAATAATTTAGTAGTTCCATAATTAATTATTTGTTTCCATCTTTTCCCAATTACTCTAGTTAGTTGATAAAATGAAAAGCTTGAGCAAGCATCACCATACATAGCTCTAAATTCATCATACTTCATAATTTTACCATTCTCATTGGTAATATCATTGACAAAAATGATTCCTCTTTCAAACATATTTTTCCAAAAGAAAGGCTTTTCATCTATTACAATATTAGAGTTCATCCATATTAACTGCTGCAAAATATCGTCGCTTTTTTCTGGCACATAAAATTGAAAACACCACTATGAGTGGATTGTTTCCTTTATGAACCCCGCCATGTTTCCCAGCAGACTCTCTGGGAGGGGATCACTTGTAAAAAAGGATACAATTTCTTTTGATACAGTACATGTTTTTTGTCCAACAGGACATTTGTGTACCACTCAATGTTTAAATACATCTTTGGAACAATTGATGCTTTTAAAGACAGACACATAGCTTCAAGGTTGAGAAGTCTCAGGCCCCCATATTCATACTCTTTGTACAAAACCTTTCTTTTAATCTTTTCTGGTTTGCCGTTCCAGACAAAATCGAAGACCCTCCGCTCATAAATCTTAAAAAAGTTTTGTGATGGAGCTGGTAATGACAAAAACAAATAAATAAATTGAGGAATAATTAACGAGTTGGCAATAGACATTTTACCATACAAGGTTAGGGATTTCCCTTTCCATAATTGCATAATTTTGTCCAGCTTTCTTAGTCGATTATCATAATTTACTGAGCCTAGATCTTCCAGATTTTCTGGGACAACAACACCAAGTATGTTAACTGGTCCATCTGTCCACAAAACAGGCACTTTGCATTCCATTCGAAAGGACGTTCCCTTTAGATTTCCGATCCTTAACATTTTACATTTATCATAATTAAGCTTAAGGCCAGATTGCTGTGAAAATATGTCCAAAAGATTAAGAAGGTTCCGCAAACAATGAGGAAAAATCTTATCTTTGTGAATCAGCCTTTTCTGACATGAACTTCATCAAGAACAAACACAGAACACGCCTCACTGATGAACATCTGCAAGACTCACTCAGAGTTGCAGTGTCAAGTTACACACCAGAGTACAACACACTAGTTAACAGCATGCAATGCCAGGCTTCCCACTAACTGACAAAGAAACAGATAACAGATTTGGTGTCCAGTTCAAAGTGTGACATGATTTAAAAATTTGAGAGTTTACTTTTGTATTTTACATGAGTTATTATTTGTACAAACATGGTGCAAAGTAATTCATGATTTGTTAAAAAATGTTAGTGGCTAGCTAGTTAAAATGGGATATTGTGATTTCACAAGACTGTCTTAAAAGTGATCATTTGAAAATGTTCAATTTGAAAAATGTGCACTTAAGAGAAAATATAAAAATAAAGTGTTGCATATTGATATTTATCTGTTTCTATATATATTTATTGTGAGAAATCATTAAGATGATCAGTGTTTCCACAAAGATAAATATCATTAATTATTAATAATAACAGAGTTAAAGGTAAATTGAGCAAATTGGCTACTTCTGGCAATTTATTTAAGTGTGTATCTAACTGGTAGCCCTTCGCATTAATCAGTACCCAAGAAGTAGCCCTTGGTTTCAAAAAGGTTGGTGACCCCTGCATTAGAGAGACCCTTTCTCTCATTGGAAAAAAAAAAACCAAATACATAAACAATCACATACTGTACAAATAACTCACATTTTGAAAAAGAAAGGCACGTTAAAAAGAAGACCCTCCACAAAATAGGACAGGTGGATGCAGTCAGTGCATGTGGAGGCCCTGCAAGTGTCAATCCTACAGCAGCAGCGGATTAAAGAGAATGCAGCAACCCACGGAGGACGAGAGAGAATATGATACACACTGAGTGCACAAAAGAGGCTGGAAAATATTGCCAAATCACATCATCTCGTGTATGCAAAAAAATAACAACAATAGTACAGCAGCCTATATTGAAACATAACCATTAGCAGTGGGAACTGTATTCAAACAATTCATATACATACACATGTTTATGAAAGAATAGGAGAAATAGGGGAAAACAGAAACCAGAACGATTCCTCATTGTTACAAAACAAGGGGGAAAAAACAATTAAGATTCTGCCCATATATGACCCCAAGAGGTTGCTGGAAATTGGAAAGTATTTGTGCATACCAGAAAGGAAGCGAAACACGCATAGACCACCAGCCCAAACAAAAACAACAGTTTATATTCAACCCCTCCTTATTTTGCAGGCCAGTGGTGTACAAAGTGAAGTGAATAAAATTTACATAGTGAAACCCATTGTCTACATTTAAACCATGCAGGGTGGGTGCGGGGAGCAAGGGTCAAGTGCCTTGACCAATGACACAACGGCAGTGACGAGGATGGCGGAATCAAACCTGGAACCCTCAAGTTGCTTGCATGGCAGCTATACCAGCCGTGTGTGTGTGTGCATGTATATATATATATATATATATATATATATATATATATATATATATATATATATATATATATATATATATATATATATATATATATATATACACAGTATATATATATACACAGCACAGGCCAAAAGTTTGGACACGCCTTATTTCAATGCGTTTTCTTTATTTTTATGATGATTTACATTGTAGCTTGTCACTGAAGGCATCAAAACTATGACACCTGTGAAGTAAAAACCATTTCAGGTGACTACCTCTCAAAGCTCATCGAGAGAATGCCAAGAATGTGCAAAGCAGTAATCAGAGCAAAGGGTGGCTATTTTGAAGAAACTAGAATATAAAACATGTTTTCAGTTATTTCACCTTTTTTTGTTAAGTACATAACTCCACATGTGTTCATTCATAGTTTTGATGCCTTCAATGAAAATAAAGAAAACACATTGAATGAGAAAGAGAATGAGAATGGTATGTCCAAACGTTTGGCCGGTACTGTTTATATATATATATATATATATATATATATATATATATATATATATATATATATATATATATATATATATATATATATATATATATATATATATATATATATATATATATATATATATATATATATATATATATATATATATATATATATATATATATATATATATATATATATGTAGGGATGATATAGCCTCTGTGTTTTTTCCTGACCTAACGTCAGCACTGATATATATATATATATATATATATATATATATATATATATATATATATATATATATATATATATATATATATATATATATAAATATATATATATATATATATATATATATATATATAAATATATATATATATATATATATATATGTAGGGATGATATAGCCTCTGTGTTTTTTCCTGACCTAATGTCAGCACTGATATATATATATATATATATATATATATATACATACATGTATATATATATATATATATATATATATATATATATATATATATATATATATATATATATATATATATATATATATATATATATACATATATATATATATATATATATATATATATATATATATATATATATATATATATATATATATGTTTA